>NC_056741.1:661859635-661939635 GCF_019279795.1 Protopterus annectens | reverse complement strand
AAACTCTTGCACATATACTTATACACACACACACACACACACACACACACACACACACACACACACACACACACACATTTGCTGAACCTGAGAGTAGCCCCTGCCTATCTTGTTATTTGTATTATAGTGTTAGGCAGTTATCACACATGCTGCAAAGCTTATAGGGCTGAAAAGTGCCCAAAGGTGCTTCTAAGGTGAATTACATCAGCAGGACTGCTAACGTTGGGCACTGGGATGTGTACTGGGTGGGAAAGTCCTCAAAATACTTCAGCCTGGAAACATACACACACATTTGCCAGAACTGGGAATAGAACCCTTGCCTATCTAGTTATTTGTACTATGCTGTTACATAGTTTATTGCATGCACCACATAGCTAATAGGGCTGAGGATGTGCAAAGGTACTTCTAAGGGGAATGACATCAGCAGGACTTCTAAAGTAGGGCACTGGGAAGTGTGGGTGGGCAGGTCCTCAAAATACATCATCCTATAAACATACACACTTGTACACCCACCCACACACACACACACACACACACACACACACACACACACACACACACACACACACACACACACACACCAACAAGCCATATTGATATCACAGCCCAGGTTGATGCTGTGCCTACAGGTTGATGGAGTGGGCCTTGATTTTCAGATGTGCTACAGTCCCATCAAGGCTGGGGCTGGATTGCTTTGTATGCCAGACAGGAGTCACTTCAGCAGAGTCTGTATGTAATGGGGTAGAGAGACAGTGCTGTTAGCCTATCTGTGTAGGGTAGGTGTTTGGGGATGGGGGTAAGGCCTCAGTGTTTGCAAGACCATTGTGTGTGGAGTCTACATGGTCTGTGGTGTGTAGGTTTGTGGGGTTCTCATGTGATTTTGCCTCTGAGGTGTCCATTGTTTGGGTTTTGTTTTGTTGTGGACCTTCAATTACATGGGTGTGTGTTGTGTATTTGCAGGTGATGTTTACTGACCCCTCACACTGCATGCCACCTATCTTATTGCACAATGTGTTCTGGTGTGCACATTCTCCATTTATCTGGCTAATGGTCCCCCTTCCCCTTATGTGTCTTTTGTCCTTCTGTAGTCCTGTCACAGGCTTTGGCCACAGTGGCTGCTGTTATGTATTTGTAATTCTGATATGGGCGGGGTACATGCCATTACATCGCACACAGGTTTGTGGACTTCACACCTCTGAGTTTACATATTTAGCAGGTTGTCCATCATTGTACCACTCCATTTGCTTTGGTCCTTAGACAGCTTGTGTTGCTATATGTTATTCTGAGGCTACATGTGGGCCTAGCTGTCATACCATCACAGACTGACATGTGCACAGGCCAAAATATGACAGTCAGACAAAGGCCCACACATGGGGACAGGGTGCTAATCATGTTCTGCCATAGACAGTTGGGAGACCAGTTTGGTAATTGCTTGTTTGCTCTTATGGGTTTGATGTCTGCTTCCTCACTGTCTGACATTGCTGTTTTCACATGACCCTTTCTTATTTGGCAAATAGTTGGCAGGCAAATACAATGTTAGGACAAGCAGAACAGATATACAAGGCATACTTGTGCTCCTTCTGTGACAACCTGTGTCATTCCAGGGGTATGGCTGTTAGCCACTGACATGTTGTCAGTGCTGACACAGAAAGGTGTCAGCCTTTTATACACTGGCAGTACACTGACCTTCAGGTACCTCAACTTCTGAGAGCCAGATATCTGGACAATGCCATAAGTGATTGGGGGATGGAGGCCTAAATGTAGGGACCATTTTTAAGTATTGGCCTTACAAACCTAGAAAGGTGATTCAATAACAAATTTTGCATTAGTATGCATGTTTCTATGGGTATGCAGTCTGACACTACAATTTGTCATTATTTTCTGACCTTAGTTTTGCGTGATTTGCCATTGAATTGCCAGGCAACCAGTATTTCATGTTATACAGACCACAATTATGATGCAAACCTCTGGAAAGTCTGCAATAGTTCTGTACAGTTGAGAGGTATGGCAGGCACTGTGTAGTTTACCCCAAGTTGTGTACTGCCCATATGTGTGGCCCCTATCCATGACCTTTACAACTTTCCTGCATTAGCAGATATTGACATCTGGACAGTGTGTACCCCTCCTACCGTAGGTGTAGCTGACATGCATAATAGTTGGCACTACAGTTCTCTGAACATGGCCTTGTCAAAGACAGCACTGTACCTAGGCCACTACAACACAACAGCCAGGAGTAAGTGCAGGCGAAATCCTGACAGTATCAATCACACATATCCATAGCTCATTGACCCCTGCATATTGTGAACATGCAACAAGTTATCATATGTATTTAGACAGCTCTGGCAATGTATGCTCTGCCACTATTTTTCTGTAAACATGCATGTTACTGCATTTCTGTGGGAATATGCGGTAGCACCTGTCAACTGTACACATTTGCATAGACTGTGCTGATATTTGGTTTACATTTTGGCTCCATTTAACATACTATTGTGCCCTGTCTTGGGGACTAGAGGCATATCACTAAAGACCACAGGTCAGATTGTAATGGCATAGATTTTCGTTTCAGACTTCTTACCCTTCAGAGCCTTACTGCAACTACAAGACCTGTTGTGCTATCAGTCTGTAGGGGGTATTTCATCATTGCCACCATTTGTGGGCCTTTGCCAGACATTTATTTATGGTTTTCTACAGATGATATGCTGGGTGAAACTGAGGGGTGAATATGGGACCTCCATATTGACATCCATGCCTGTGACCTATGACTCCCCCAGTTAGATGGCCCCCTACATATACTGCAGTGGGATTTGTCACCTTGGGTACTATTGCATAGTGTGGGGTGGCCAGTACTGGGCAAACATTTTCTGGTGTCCAACACAGATGTCAGTTATTGTGTACAGCCCTGTTCACTTTGAGATTTCAGCACTATTATATTCTTGAAAACATTTGTTTGTCTTCTTAAAGGCATATATGGCTAGGCTTCTAATGGTCCCTGTGATCACTTGCTAATATATTCCTATGCTTCCATGTTCAATGGTGCAGGTATAACTCACTACTGAAACTTTGATGTCTTACTAGTTAAGCATAGCCATCTGTGTAAGAAATCAATGCACTTAGGAAGGTGCAATGGTGAGATTTTGGCATTATCTGTGGGTACTGGGAATTGTTCAAAAACATAACTGGGAAAAAATAGAGTTAAAAAGGAAAGACATAATATACCAGTGATGGAGGTGGTTGTATAAGTTAAAACTCAACCTTAGTAGTATGAAAACGCAATAGAAAAAAAAACTAAATGAGGAAATAAAATCATACTAAGACAATTTAAGCAATTTGCAAACAACTTAAATCAACAGAACCTTTATAATTACACAAAAGATGGAAACAATTTTACATTTCGTCCTTAGTTAAAAAGCTTACCTCCCTTAATGTTCTAGCTAATACATTAAAAGAATATTTCAGTAGCAGCCTTAAATAATGAGATATTTCTGGGGAAGTACGGTATTGTGAATGAACATAACTTAGAAAAAAATGTACTTTTACCTGACATCAAACTGAACTAAGTGAAATGGCAAGTCAATGCTAAACTGAAAACATATAAGTTCATAGCTTATTAATAAAATAATGACAACAGTGATCTTTTTAAGGCATGTTATGCTTCCCAAAAGTGCGACTCAAACTGTATACCTTGTGTCTGTAAGGCAAACACATTAACCATTATGCAACCCCAGCCCCCTATATATGGCACAAAATCAGAGATTCTAGCACCTATCAAAGATTTGACAGGAGGAAAACATTACCAGATGGATTAACAGAAGGTTTTTATACATTTTACAAATAAAATGATGCACCCACATGAACTCTTTTTAGAAATGCAGAACATGTGGACTCCTTACTGGGTATTTCTGTGATTGCTATTGTAATTTTTTTACCAAAACTAAAGCATTTACATGTACACCAGAAAATCTAAACCTATCTTACTACATCTCCTAGACCCAAAGATTTATGCCAAGATATTTGCAAGAGTTTTTGAAATATAGTGCCATACCTAGTATCACAGTGGTAGCAGGGCTTTAGGAAGAAGAGGGTACAAAGCAGAAACTTTATCTACTATAGCTCACCATCGAGAAGATAGTGGAATTCATACAAATTTGGTATGCCTCAACTTTAATTGACTTCAAAAAAGCATTAACTATGCTAAACTGATTATAGCTATTGGTGGCTTTATTGAAATATGTGTTCTCCAAGTCACTTTTGAAGAAAGTTTGACCCTAAGATGTATATGTACATAAAAGTAAGAACATTCTAGTTAGCTGATGATGATATATAACAGATTCATATTTTCATTACACACTTGACACCTCTCATTAAATGTAATTTTGACTTTCTCTGTATTCCTGGGCTTAGACTGAAATTTTTCACATGTGATCAGTGTTCTTCCTTGGTAAATAAGTTCTAAGTAAATAAAATAGGTAAATAAAATAAAATAAAATGATGTTGTTACATGCTGGTCCAAAACATAGGCTATTAACATAAGCTACAATGTCCGAAACATTTGATATAAAGAAAGAGACCAGGGAAGGATATCTGTTATTACCTTCATTGTTCATGATAAAAATAGAAACACTTTTAATTTCTTCTGGTGATAATTTGTCTTTACCCAGGACCCCAATAATAGAAATGAGACCATAACATTTACTTAATTTGCTGACAGTTGTGTGATTTAAATTAACCACCCGAATGCATAATGCTGAGAATGTAAAACAAACCTTACAAATGTTCTCTGTGGTATCAGGATTACAACAGCTAAAAGTAAAACATTAATTTTTCTCAGAATAAGGGTTTCCAAGACTGTCGATAATGTCAAATAGAACACATCTTGGGATCAAACCTCATAAAGATATGAATAAAAACACAGACAGCAATGTTAAGGAACTTTTATTTGAAGTAAAATATATGATACAATATTGTAAAGAATGTTTTTTGACAGGTAAAAAATTATAAAAATGATAATCTTTCCAAAATGTGATTTGCTATCAATCATATTCCCAATACTGCCTTTGCAGAGTATTCAAACGCCTTTTTGTCTAAGCATTCAGATTTTTCTGGGATTCACAGCTCCCTGTAGTTAATAGAAACAGGTTAATGAACTCTAAAATTCAAGGGAAGGTGTTTTGTGTGTGTTGCTAATTCAGTCCAAAATGCTGCAGTTATAGCAGCATGGAAATATAATCTAAGACAACAATGACTTACCCTGTAATGGCTTATTGTCTACAAGCCCTAAATCATCATTGGGGTTTTTTAGGTACACACTCCCTATTTAAGGGAGTGTTTCTCTTACTGTCTGCCAGTTCAGTCAGCAAGCATGCTGACGAATGAATATAGAGTAAGCTGGCAGCAATTGCACAGGTGGGAGGCTTTAGGTTATGGTGTGGGCTAATTGGCTGTACAGTGGCTGTTTAGTCATCTGTTACACTGCTAGTATTGCATTCACTGTTTCTATACACTATTAATATGTTCCCTGGGTTTCAGTAGACTTGTATAAAGCCTACACGGAGTTTGCATGTGTGCACGTTGATGCACAGTGAGCAGCAGTGCTAATTACATATTCATGCCGCCCACTGCGTTTAAACATAAATAAGCACATTTTTGTGGCTGGCAACAGTGCTGCCAGCCAGGAGACCATGTAAAGCAACATAGATAGCAAACCTGTTTACATCAGAGTACAGTCAGTTTGCAGGATGCAACAATGATCAACAGGGCTTAATATATAGTTCTCATAGCTCTCAACTTCTTAGTACAAGAAATCTGGACAAAGCCCAATGTAATGGGGAGACAATGACCCAGAAATAGGGACAGATTTTACATATTTGCTTTTTTAAACTGTGCTAGAATAGCAAGGTTTGTGTTAAGATACATTTTCTGAAGGATTTGAAGACTGAAAGTGAAATGTATGTAATTATTTAGTGGTATCAGTCTGGTTATCATCCCCGTGATATGGCAGAAAGCCAGAAATTTTATAAGGAACAGACCAAAAGATATAAAGCAAAAATCTGGACATTTTGTGAAAATCTGGACAGTTGAGAGGTATGAATATAGTCTAAACACAGTACAGGACAGTGTACACAGTGCAGAGTATTGTGAAATCCCATTCCTGGCATTCTGTACTGAAGTTGTGTAAATGATCCGTAAGGGTAAATAGACTACAATGTAAAATAAACAATCAGGGAAAGTGTGTGTATTGAATAGGGACACACAGATGAATTGTAGGAATGAACACAGGGAAAGAGGACAGGTGAAACAACCTAATGTGCAGCAGATGAGGGCCTGTCAATGAAAGGCAGTTGTAGTAGTAACACCAATCACATTCAGATATGGTATTATATGGACCGTACAGTGAAAATGTACATTATGTGACTGTCACACAAAATGGGGAAGATGTCTGTGTGAGATAAGCATCCTTACATGAACAATGCAGAGGACATCTATCAGGGATGTTATACACAATTGGAGTGGGGTGCATATTGTGAAGCTGTGCAAACTGATTTGCCTGAATAGGAGTATAGTCTCAGCAGAGCAAGTGGGGCACATATAAAGGCTCATGGACAACATTAAAAGAAGCACGGACAATCATGGACAATATCAGAATAATACCACCAGTAATCCCATGTCTCAAACATAACATATGTGATTTAGAGTGATTAGAGATGGTTCTGTACAAACACACTTGTACAACTATTATGACATGTCTGCACTCACTGTCTTGACACTGTTACATCTGCTGGAGGTGTTAGGAGTGACACTGCTATACCTGTATGTGACATTATATTCAATACATGCTAGCTGGCTGGTGTGCATGGCATATGTATACACACACACACACACACACAAACACACACACACACACACACACACACACACACACACACACACACACACACACACACATATATACATATATATATATATATATATATATATATATATATATATATATATATATATCTGAGGGCCTACATGTAAACACCAAAATCTCGAAACGCCGACGAGAACACCAACACCAGAAGATTGACAACGGAGAAGACCGACAGTTGAGAATCCCGATACTGAGAACACCGTCATGTAAAGGTAAGTGTGTGATAGGGATGGACATTAGGGTCAGGGTGTGGGTAAGGTAAGTGTGTGATAGTGACGGTCTGTAGGGTTAGGGGCGGGTTAAGTGAGTTACAGTTAGGGCGCGGGTCAGGTGAGTGTGCGATAGTGACAGACATTCGGGTTAGGGTTTGGGTTAAAGTTAGTGCATAGATAGTTGTGTATGTAAGTTTCAGTATAGGTTTGTAAGGTTTTTGGTGTGGTTGTGTTGTGTGTGTGCTTTTTGAACAGGGGATTTGTTTTGTTTGTTGAGTATCGGGATTGTGGTTTGTCAGGTATTTGATGTTTTGTGCTTCTGAACTTTCGGTTTTGTGGTGTCGGTGATTTTGTTGTCAGCGTTTTAGCGCATCGGTGTTGTCAGGTAGACCCATATCTGACTGGTGTGTATATATACATATACATCACTAGAAGATGTGTAGTGAGGTATATGAAGAAGGGTGCATTGTACTCAGTTATTGGTGTCATGAAGGATGTGAATTATGGTGGTATTATGGCCTGTGATGTGGATGAGCTGGATGGGCAGCGCAGTGGTATGGCGGTTAGTGTTGTCACCTCACAGCAAGAGGTTTTCTGGTTTGATTCTTGGCTCGGGTGCTTTATGTGTGGAGTCTGCATATCCTCCCTGCATTCACATGAGTTTCCTCTAGGTGTTCCAGTTTCTTCCCATATTCCAAAGACATGCATATGGAGCATTTCTCTCTTGGCCTCTGCTGAAAATGGGCTCTGTCCCAGTCGGTCTTTCGTGGTTAACAAATCTTAAACAAAAATAAAATTTAAAAAATGACCTTCACATATTCAGTAGTTGTGTTATATACTAGGGAGTAATCAGTACTGAGGCCACATGCTGGTAGACAATCCACATACCATCTACCGCAGGAAACAGGTCACATACCTTTTGATGTGATTATAGGATGTGTTGTCTGCATTATATTTGTGTTGTGTGTTTGTTTTCATAACATAACAAATCCTCCCACCCTTTTTTGTCACTGCAGGTGTTGTCATAGCTGTGGCAAAAATCTTTAGTGTTTTTAGATACTGTCTGCATTATACTAATATCACAGCTGGAGTCAATGATTGCCTGCAATCTGTAATCCTTCAGACAGCTGTTTAGACACAGAATGTATATGTCATTTGTGATGTATTTGATTTAAATAATGGGCAGGAAAGGGCCTAGAAGACAGTCCTGATGTATGGACCTGATCAGTGGACCTGATATATAGGTCGTTTTACACATTTTGGCATATTTAGATGCCACATATGTGATGCAGTGGTCTCTCCACTTGGTGATATATGTATTTATGGCCACATCTGCCAGTGTTGAGTGAATAACTCAGTGCAGATATCTGTCAAGTGCCTTGGGCTTGTTAAGATGAAAAGGATGATAGTGTTGTCATCATGCATGCCCTCGATGACAGACAAGATGTAGCATTTACAACACACACAGGTCTGTTGCACACAGCCAGGATATTACTAGTGTCCATTTAGAAAAGATCCATGATGACATGCTGGTCACAGATGAGGAGAGTCAGTATGTTTCTATACATGTATGCATCAAGTGCTGTGCCCTGCCAAATCACATGGATGCATTTTGATGTACACTCTTCTACAGGATCATAGTTTGTGTTGAGGGTGTTTTGAATTGTGCATTCAACTGTATCAGGAAGGTGTATGTGCTCAGTCATGCTACAGGTGATTTGTGATCGTGTCACAGCCCATTGATTCTGTGTGATAGGCCTGGATGAAAGTAAGACAGTCCATACTGCCTATCCTGATCTAGCCTAAGGTTTGGACACAACCCCCCATGCAGATATTATTGAGAAACTCATCCAGCTGGGGATTAACCCTTACATCACTAGATGGGTATCCAATTGACTCACTAACAGAACACATGCTGTGAATGTTGGTGAGACAATGTGTACCAGTAGACCTGTCTCCACTGGTGTACCACAAGGATCTGTGCTTGGCCCTTTACTGTTTGGAATCTATTTCTTGACAGTTTAAGCTAATGTATATGACCTTTGGCTTATCGTGTTTGCTAATTTTTGCATATTGGGTGCAATAACTGAGTCCACCAGTGAAGATAACATACTACAGGAGGGGCTAACACAAACAAATGATTGGTGAAAAAGCCACACTGTCTACAAATAAATGCAAAAATGTGTCTTTAATTTGTCCTTCTGCAAGGAGGAATTCCCTGCTAATTGCAACATTAACCACAGTCCTGCTATGCTGATACCTAGTGATGCAAGCTTTGGGAACACATAGATAGCAATTTGAACTTCAACCACAAAGTGTCCACACTGGTTTTGAAAGACTATGTTGTGCATGTCATAATTCACACCACTGTACTCAGGTCTGTGGATTATATTATAGCACTGTACTCAAATCTCATTAGAACACTAATGGAATATAATGCTCTCTTTTGAATGTACCTCACCAGACGGATACACTAGACAATCTCGACGTACTGAAATGTCAAAATTCAGTATGTCAAAACCGAATAGTAGAAAGTGCAATTAACTGAAACTACACTATGCCGAATCCGCAAATGTCGAATCCGCCACTATCGTGGTGTCATGTTCATGACGTGGGCTGCCGTTTGTGGAATTATCTGGGGTTTCAGGTAAGTGTTGTGTATTTGAGGATAATGGGTAGGGTTTTAGTGTGTGTGAGTGTGTGCGGTGGTGTTTGTTGTATGTTTGTGTGTCTAGTGCGACCTCGGCGTTAGAATATATAAGTAGGGTGGGTGTGGGGGGGTGCAGAGGAGCTTGCCTCCCTGCTTATAGGTAGGTTAAGTGTGTTTGAGTGTGTTGTTATGTTTGTTTAGTTAGGTAAGTGAATGTGTGTGTGTGATTATGTCCTGGTTTGTGTGTGTGTGTGTGTGTGTGTGTGTGTGTGTGTGTGTGTGTGTGTGTGTGTGTGTGTGAATGGTCGCGATTGTAGTGTTTGTTATTTTGGGTTTTCATGTATGTGGTTTTTTGACTATTCAGTCTCGAAATACTGAAATTCAACATTTCAGAATTTCGAGATTGTATAGTGAATCCTACCAGACACATTTAGCAGTTGGAGAGACCACATGGATTTCTCACCAGGAATCACAGGGCCTAAAAACCATGCTATGATGTATGTGGATAGACTGAAAGCCACATCACTGTAACCTGTATCATATAGAATGAAATGACATCTGCCTGGCCTCCAGGCCAGTCTCAGACCCTGCCCTGTTAGGAACAGTGCACATCTACAAATCAGATATAGCTGATGACATTAACAGAGTCTGGTGAGAAGAATATGGTAATGCCAGAGTCCCATATGCTGGTATACAAGACTCTCTGTAATGTCAGACAAGTGCACAAGCGCACACACACACACACACACACACACACACACACTCACACACACACACACACACACACACACACACACACACACACCAGTTGACTGCAGTGAAAACAAAAACCCCACCTATCTTAGTACACAGACTATAGAACTTTGTATTTAAGGCATGCACTGTCTCAGACAACACTTTATAGATGATGACATCAACAGTGTCTGGCGAGGAGAATATGCAATAACAGTGTCCCATATGCTGGTGTAAAAGACTCCCTGTAATGTCAAGCAAATGCAGAAGGACACACATACACATTCCAGTTGACTGCAGTGTCTGAATTTTATAAGGCTGCAGGACAACTTATACTGGATGACATCAGCAGTGCATGCTGGAGAAAAGATGTAAAGAGGCCTGCATAGATTCTTAGCTTCACAGGTTAAAAGGAAGTTACTAGGCTAATGGCACTAGGGCCTTTACAAGCCTAGCTGTGTAAAAACCCAAGAACCCTTATTGAGCATAGTTAGATGGTCACTCTTAGCTGACCAATTTTGGTATCAGCACCAACTGCCCCTGTCTACGAGGGACATAGGTGCCACTTCTGAGGTTAATTTACAATCACCCATTTAGTTGTTAAGTTTATACTTGAATAGTGTCATTGAGGAGTACAGCTTCACATGTAGTGGGAGCCGATTCCAGAGGAGTGGCAATTGCTGGGAGATATATCTGTTTCTCCAGCATGTTCTGTTTATGTCACATGCTAGGTTGAGAATACTGGAGCAAGTTATTATTGTCCCATTTAACTTGCAGATGTCCAGCATTTTCAGTAGGGTAGGGTCTGAGACTGCTCTGTAGGCCAGGCACAAGTCGACTCTCAGCAGCCTACATGATACTCACTACAGTGACAGGGCCTTCAGTCTTTCCATGCATGTCATGTTTTGGAGGCCCTGGATACTTCTGGTCAGAAACCTTTGTTGTTTCTTCAGTTGCTGCGGATCTCTGGTGAAGTACATGCAGAAGTTAGTATTGTACTTAATTAGTATTGTACTTAATTAGTGGTCTTATAAAGATTGAGTGCAATGGAGCTATGACCTCCCTGGTCTTAGATGCAATGCCCTTATTTATGAGATGCAGAATGTAGAATGCATGTCTTACCACTATGGAAACATAGTGATCAAACTTTAGATTGTTATCTACCTGTGTTCCCAAGTCTCACACAACCGAGTTTGAGATTAGAGGGTTGTTATGTATATCATAATTAGCAGGGGTACTTCTTTGCCAAATGGGACATTGAGGCATTTTTGGGGGTTAAATTTTAGTCCATGAGTTTGGCATTAGTCATTTGTCTGTGTCACCCCTTTTTGTAATATGTTAACATCATTGGGGGACTCTATGTAAATACGCCCTGTTGATAGTCATCTGTAAACTTGGTAAGCCACAAGGCATCTACCTTCACCTGGACTTCAGAGAAGTAGTTTCCAAATAGAAGAGAGCCCAGCACAGATCCTTGTGGTACTCCACTGGTAAGTGGTCTACTGGGGGAGGTGGACTCTCCAAATTTAACAGTGTGTGTTCTGTCAGTGAACCAGTTGGTTACCCATCTTGCAATGTATGAGTTATTCCCCAGATGGGAGATTTTTCTCTATGATACCCGAATGGGGGATTGTGCCAAAGGCCTTGGCTAAATCAACATAGGTTGTATATGTTTTTCTTCATCCAGAGCTTTGAAGACATTATCAAAGAAGTCTGATAGGTTTAATTAGCAATATCTTCCCTTGACAAAACCAAACTGGGTTGGGTCAAAAGTGTTGAAAGTCACCTATGTCCCTGTGAATAAGGTACATGATGATTCTTTCCATAGCCTTGCAAATAAGACTGGTTAGTCTTATGAGTCAGTAGTTCCCAGAGTTAGTTGATGGATGTGTCGGTGTGTTCACCTGTGAAAATAGTGCTAGTTTATGTCACCAGATTGATGTGCATTGCATATCACACAACATTTGATATTAATTTATGCAGTGTAGTTGATATCTTTGTTAACAAGTCCTGAGACACCAGGGTTCAAGTACACAGGGGGAGTCAACACGAGGCTGCATTGTAAATATGTGACATATTGTCAGATAGGGCCTTCATTTTGTTGTTTCCATATGTCATTTCATGGCATAAAGAATACAGTATTTATTTATTTACTTACTTACTTTTGTTTACTGACATAGTCCGACTGGGTGTGAGCCCATTTTCAGTGGAGGCATGTGGAGAAAAGCTCCAGGGACAATTTACAAAATTTTCAATAAACACTAAATACATGTATAATGAAAGAACATTGAGTCATAGAGATTTCGTTGATTACATAGTAAATTACTGGTTGTTCATAAGATTCTAGTAATAATACAATCCAAAATATAGTCTAGAGAGAGTAATAAAAATAAATAGACTATAGATAGGGGGAGGCATGATTTCCAATATCAGAAATACATAAGTATAGTATTGTCATTACACGGAGATTGACAGAGGAGTAGAGAAGGAAAGGGAGGAGTTAATATAGAAGAGAGCAGAGGAAGGAGAGAGATTATCAGGAGACAGGAAGAGAAATAGATGAGTTTTAGGTGAATAGGAGAGGGGACAGAGGGAGTTAATATATACTAGAAGCAGTATAGTAAGTAAACAGGAGTTACAAGGGAGAAAGTGATGAATAGGAGTGGGGTATAGGAGGTTGTGTAATAATTACATGTTTGAAAATTAAATGGACAATAAACAGCACTAATACAGGCTAACACTTATTTGCATAGGTCAGCGGCAGGCAGTGGGTTTATGCAATGGTTGACAAAGTTTTTACATATGCAAGATACACATATCCATTACTTTCCCTGTTTGTGCATAGTTAAGCAGTGCACAAATCCAAGCTGCTTTGCTAAAAGTCTGAAAGTTATTATTGAGCCTATGAAATATACCTGCTGCTTAGCTGAATCTGTGGCAGCAGGTTTAAATGCATTGACACATTTTTTTTAACTCAGATGATACTGGGTTTGAATCCATGTGTATCTAATACTTTTAAACAAACAGTGATAATGCAATGACATTAATTCTTTATAGTACATGTATTGCTGTGTGTTGGCATAGCCCAGCAGGGTTAAGCTGCTTTCTGCATTGGGCCGCTCACCATCATTTTGCATTGGTGTGTAATGCCAACCTCTGAGCAAACATGGAGGCCAAGTGAAGGGATCCATTGCGTTTACTAGTACTTACAGTAAATGCTTAGTTAACCAGCTACCATTTGGATTGGTAGATGCCGGATAACTGTAGTTTCTGGTTGTGTGAGAGATGCTATTAAAAATAGGCCTGACAAACACTGTACCCTATACTATTTGTTTGGTTTGACTTGTTTTTAGGTTGAGGAGAGAGTTAATTTATTCCTATCTTCCTTTTTAAAACTCTAAAACTCTAAAAATGTAAAGTATGTTTCTGTGGGGGGAGGCAAAGTGCAACACATGAAAATTGTACTGTATTTCTTCAATTTTTTTTTCTGGATGCTTGAGAGTTTTGGTTAACTGAGAGTTTACTGTATGTATGTTTTGTGTGATTCTATTTTTGACCAGATTATAGCGTTAAACTGGGATAGATAGGAAAGTGATGAAATGGGGAGCAAGTAGGGGGAAGAACAAAGGGAAAGCAATACAGGAATGTGTGGGAGGGAGGTAGGTAAGAACCATAGCTATTAATTATTTCAGCAGTGAAAACTGATAATATGTGCAGAATATTAGCTGAATTTGGACTATCATGTCCACAGAGAGGGGTGAAAACAACAGAATCATGTTGTATAGCCAATTTGACCGAATAAATTGTGTCAAGATGACAAGTATGTGAAATGCAGTGCTATGTATGGGACAATATTATTTTAGTGGAACAGGTGCACATTGTTTTAAATCATTAAGAGAGAAATCCAGGGTAAGGGACATAGGCATTTCTGGGTCATGTAAGTTGGGTAGGTGAGGAAGCAAACAAGACAAGACTCAGAGACAGTGAGGGACACAAAAGGTTGAGGATACCATGGTTGGGGTAATGGATGGGACAACACAAGCTCATGCTCATCAAACATGGAGACAGCGAGAATTGAGTCCTCACCCACTGGACTGTCATCACTGTCCCCTTGCTCTGCTGGTGGATGGAGTGCTTGATGTCTTCTCCTCCTACAGACCATGAGGGACAGCAGCTTCTCCATCTGCCATAGGAGTACATCAGTGATGCAGTGGACAACCCTGTGCATCAACCCTGGCATCTCCCATTAGGTGATGAAGTCACCAACTCCACCACAGTTACACAGCACAAGCTGCCAGGGCAGTACCACTTAAGGGTGCAGGTAATGCAGGGGCAACAGAAGTAATGCTGCCAGATTGGCTCCCAGATGTGCTGGGCATTGGTGTTGGAGCCAGTGGAGTGGGGGGAAGGCTGATCCAGAGGGGCTGGCCTACCTCACTGCATTGTGTAGCATTTAGTAATTTGGTACACTTGGATGATGTGGAGACACTTTGATGGCACACAGTAAATAAAAAAAAGAAATAAGAGTTGGGGTAAGAGAAAAAAAGTGATACATTTAGCATCATCATATGTTACATACATTAAAACAATTATACAACTATTTTGTCTGAAGAATTACATTTAAGTATATACCCTAACAAATACACACTATAACTGCAGATTGCTGAAAGTAATCATTGAAATGTGCATATATTTCATGTATGCATGTATGTATGTATGTATGTATTTTCCAATTACACAGGTTATAGTTAACAGCACGGTGTTTATGCCACTTGTATAGAGTTTAATTTAATGTAAATATTATTAAAGAAATTAAGTATCGTATACTTCTGACTTGGGATATTTGAACCCACAACTTTTGACTACAGTCTTATATTTGACTCCTAAAGTTGGTTTGTGTTACAGACTAATGCATGCATGCATGCTTGCTTTTACAGCTAGGATATGCATGCTCAGTTTGCAACAACTGTATAAAAAAACACAAAAAATATATCTTTCCCCTGGATTCACGAATCCTCCGTATAAGACTTAATAAGTCTTACTCGGAGGCTGAAGTTGAACGGTATGACATCAGCATGCCGTGAATATTCATGAGGGCATGCTGACTCAACCGTAACTCTTAAACGGACCGAGTATGAAAGCAGGGGGCGTGTCCGACTGCCGAGCAGTCTAAATGTCCATGTCCCTGCAAGGGTTTGAAAAGCAAAATGTCAACACACAAGAGTGAGTTCACTCAAATTGCACCTAACACCCCACTCCCTGACATTGTAAACTCCCATCACAGTTATAAAATATAAAACATTATTTTTTTTTTTAAATTCATGATATTACTGCCCGTATTTGCGCGCATGTGCGCGGGTGTGCACATTGCTTAGCTGTAGTTAGCAATTATGACATGAAAGAGCATAAGAAAGAATGTTTATGCAAATCACACCAATAGCGTAATGGTAGAGAGTTTGCAGAAAGAGGAGGCATTCACGGTTCGAGTCCCACCACTCCCCTTCTTATTTATGTTTTAAATCAGTATATGAAATAATACCTGACATATATGATTAAAATATTAGTAAAAAGCAGTGAAAGGGCCAATGATTCAGTGAACAAAATATATATTTTATAGGATCCTGATATATAATTGCCTGCAGTTAAGCAACGCTTTACCCAGCTAAATAGAGGTGCCCATAGTTTAATAGCGCTTTACACAGCACACTAGAGTTGCCCAAAGTATAAAAGTGCTTTACCCAGCGCAATAGGGTTGCCCAGAGGTGAATTGCGCTTTAACCAGCGCAATGTGTTTGTGCGGACGTGCTTGCCACGCCAACCAGGGCACTGTAGGGCACCGCGGAGCAATATAGAGCAAAGTTGCTTAAATGCAGCCACACCCCCTAGCCTGTCTGGACAGTATTAAAATAAAATGAATGACAAGGTTCGAACCCAGGACTCTGTGCATCATAGTCAAAGTACAGAACCACTAAGCCATGACAGCTTATGAGAAATAGTCACTATTAGCATACATATACTTAGAAATGGTAGATTAACAATTACTAAGCAGGTCTGCAGTCAGCCTAGAATTCTCAAAAACAGCTAATCACAAAAAAGTGCAGGAAATGCGGCATATTTAAGCCCCATAGGCGGGAATACCCACCATAACTGATTGTAGCTCACATTTGCAGTTAGAATGGCAGGTGCAGGAGAGGGTGCATGCTTCCAAGTGCAGCGTTGGGGCATTGAGGAGTCGAAATACATGGTCTGGCTCCTTGTCCACCATCATGAGTCAGGACTCCTGCAGGGCCAGTTCCAAGGGATGGAGTACAAGGCTGAAGCTTGGAACCGGTTAGGTCATGACCTCAGCAGTGTCACAGGCATTCCTCGCACTGGTGAGCAGGTCCGTCACCACCATGCAGACCTGAAGAGACGGAAGCATGACCTCCTGAACCAATGGATACAGGTGGCCTGTGGGATGCAGGATGCCCCACGACTGAGTATGTAGCCATGGAATGCAGTATGTAAGAATTGATAATTGATTCTGTATAACGGATAGGTATGTCTCAATATCCCTTTATTTACTTTACAGCTGCAGATGACCGTGCTACGAATCAGCAAGCCTATGTTGATAGGCTGCTAAGGCTGCACCACCAGGCAAGTTAGTGATTATTCTGCATGTTTTGTTATATAAAATAGGGGAGAGAGCATGAAATAAAGTGTTGTAGTACAATAATACAGCCATAAAATGGCCTGAATAAGTCCTCTGCATGTACTGCCATACGAAAAAGTCATAGAGCCAGAAAAAGAGCATAGTAACCCATTAAGAAATGTAAAATATGTCTGGAATAAAATATCTGCAGGTACCGTCATATAAAATAAGTGAGTGATCCTGAAAAAAGTGTGTTCTAACCCATTAATAAAGGTATAATATGTCTTGAATATGTCTTCAATATGCACTGTTATAACAAATAAAGGAGTGAGCCTGTGGAATGGTGTGGAATGTCAGTAATAAAGGTTTAAAACCCAGAGTGTGTGTGTGTCACTTAGTTTGAAATGTTGTTGTACCCTTGCATTATACAAATAGTACTGTTTTAAAGAGTGCTGGCAACCCAGAGTTCTGCAGTCCCATCTAAAGTGGGTGATGGAAGTGCTAGTAGCTGTGAAGCATATATACAGTCCTCAACAGTCAGTTACTGGCTGGCATGCATAAGTACATCTGGCACATGAGTAGCATGCTAATATGTTCCCCAGAAATGTGAGTGTGCTTCAATAAATGCAGGGTTCTGTACAAATTGAATTGAAAATGTCATGTGAAAACATCCAGATATGCAGATAAAGAAATATAAATGCAATCATGAAATATGTAGCAGTAACATCTGCATCTTGGACAGTTAGTATGTCAGATACAGGTCAAGTGTATATATTGAACTAGCCAAACCCATTACACAACCTAATGCATGGTGGCAAGTGTAATGATACATGTAGGGGATATACACTTACAGTCACTAGGAATGTAGTATAGACTAAAAGTAATTATAAGATGTTAACTGAGGTTTTTTTCTACACCCTACTGTTTGTGCATAAACCATGCAATTCCACACCTCAATGGGTATGTGTAATCTTAAATATTTGTTGGGACATATGTCCTATTGTTTTATAAATATTTGCGTTCATGTTGATGCATGTGCCCTGTTCAAACATCACATTCATGGTGGCCTGTTGCTACCAAACATCCCTGCATGCTGTTGGAATATCCACTGTCATTCAATATATGTATGTGTTATGCTTGCTGTTCAACTGTTGGAACATTGGTGTGTTGGGTTAATGGGAATATTACTGCATGCTGTTACAACTAATCTGGAATGCTGTTGTTTATGTTGAAATAAAACACACCTAACCACAGAACGTATGGGAAGACCAGTCCCAGCGGACCCACCTGTCCCTCCTCAGTTGGCGAGTGCACCTGGCACCAGCAGCTCCGGTGCCCAGCTCAGACTCCCCTCCTCCATTGTTCCTGTGCCACCTTCAGGTGGAAGCTCTGCAGGGGATGGGGCTCGCCCCCCATGCAAGCGTGGGCAGAGAAGGGCCACCTGTCACCCTTTGAAGGGTCCGGGCTGTGGTGCGTAGGGAGATCCAACATTCAGTCGCTGATCCCCTATGCCAGCTTGAGGCGAGAGTGGTGCGTCTCTTGGGTGAGCCTGCCCGTCCTACACAGCCCTCAGCACAGCTACCCTCGGGGCTGTGAAGGTGCAGTGGTGACTGCCCATGGGTGGGGATCTTAGTTCCATTGTTACCATCTGTGGGCTCATGGGCTTGCGATTTCCCAACAACCTTCCCCGTCAATTGTGTTCACCCACCCCATGTGTCAAATTCTGCCCCTGTATGCGTCTTGTTTGTCTTGTGTGTTTACCTCCCCAACCTACCTCCCCAAATATACCTACATCCCCTACCTCACATTCCACTCTCACCTGAAAAAAAAAAAAGGGCAATCTGTTCCCACAAAAAAATTACGCCCCATACATAGTTGCCCATTTCGCACACATGCCCTATGGACATGTAAACTGATAATTATAATTGGCAGTACAACATACTTTGTTGTCCTCACCCCTCTCTCAGGGGTGGAAGGTTTCAAATTTCACACCAAATTTCGAACATATGCACAGCTGTTGCTGGTAAAGCAATGGGCATATATGGGCCTTCCCTACACCCTTCCTGCACATCCAAGCTGGTTTCCCTACTGTCTTTCCCTCTTTGTGCCCCCTTTGTCACCACTTTCCTGTCTCCCCATTTTCTTTTCTTTAAAGAGCAAGAGAACAGGAAGGAACAGAGAAATATAAAGTAAAGGTATGTAACAGATATGCATTTTCTGGCATTCGAATGATGTGTTTGAAGGGTAGTCTACATACTGTGAATCATCCATATGTGGCAGCAGTACATATCTATATGTATATAGTGGGAGTAAGCACTTTTAAGAAGTAGTTAGTGAGGGTGCGCGAGTGTAAGGTTGTGTGTGCTTAGCTAAGCATCGCTAAGTGTTGCGCAAACCCGCTTAAAACTGCTTAAAAGTGCCTTAGTCACTCTGTATGACAGGGCCTTTGTACTGCTCAGCAGCAAAATAAAATACACCTGTCAGTCTCAAACCCCAGACCTTGGGCTCACCAGTCGGCATGAAGTACCACTAAGCCACAGCAGATATACAAAAACTTGGTGCTGAGAGAAATATATCATGCATTACAATGAGTGTATGCAAAGGGAAAATAAGAAAGCCATAGGAATACATTGCAATAACTACTGTTGTATGGCAGTTAATTCTCTAATTCGAAAAGAAAGTACATACTGCCATGTATCCTGTGTTAGCATTAGGAGGTGTGAGTAAACTTACACACTGAGAAGAGTGTACTGGAAGAAGCAACAGTCAGGTTTCAGTACAACATGCATATTACTGGCTACAACCCTAGCTTCAGATATGAGACATATACCAACCTTCTGACTGAGACAACAGTGTCCAGAGCAAACAAGCATGGGTCCCACCTTGCCAGACTGAAAGGGCTATGCCTACCCTACCTAGCATTTTGTAACAGTGTCCTGAAATCACAGTGTGTACTGCAATTACCACACAGCACGCTGCATGCAATTACTAAATGGTGGGCACCAATTGGTGCAGAGGCCATCACATGCACATGTGCAGATACCTAGAAAAGCAGGCTGTACTTGCTGTCCACACATGCAATAATACCATTGCAGCAACAAAGAGAGAGCGAGAGTGAGAGACAGACAGAGACAGAGACACAGACAAAGACAAAGAGACAGAAACAGACAGACACAGAAAAAGAAAGAGCAACATCAACAGACCGAGAATACCCAAAAAAAAAAAAAAAAAAAACAACCAAAAAAAAAAAATTACTTTAAAAACAGACGGAACAGAGAAATATAAAGTAAAGGTATGCAACAGATATGCATTTTCTGGCATTCGAATGATGTGTTTGAAGGGTAGTCTACATACTGTGAATCATCCATATGTGGCAGCAGTACATATCTATATGTATATGCACATGTGCATAGGGCAAGGGACATACTGCAACTGTTAGTGAAGGGTGGACATATATATGTTGTTGAAGGTTGCTATGTTCACATATCTATGTAGGTTGTAGTGTGTGGCATAGAAAACAGCAAGCAGTGCCAGTATATGTCATGTGGTGGTTAAATGCTGTGGGACTGAATTGTCAGATCTGCTGTGTTACAGTCAGTGAGGCCTGCTACAGCTACACGGCCTGAGGACAGCAAAATGCATTCTGCACAACACTGTGCAATATTATTACATAACCGTATGTCTCACAACTGTTGCATAATTGATATCCCCACCATGAAAGGTGGCCAGTATATGTGCCTATATGTGCATCTATATGTACAGCAATGGATGTTTACATGTATGTATATATAATATATATATATATATATATATATATGTATCTATATTTAGAGAGAGAGAGAGAGGGAGGCACGGGTTCACATGTACTGCAACAGGTGCCTGTTGACCAAGGCATGGACTGAACACCAGTGATGATACTGCAGTGCCATACCCCATTCCAAAACACTTTACCCAATAACTACCACATAGGTGGTAGCCTGCCTAACACTGAAGGTGTCAGAAGGGAACATTGGACACAGGTGGACAGTAGCCTCCCCTTTGATAATCACAGTGCCACACTAGTCTTGTAATCTGTCTACGTGGTACGTGTCACGTGTCATCTAGGGAAATATAGGTCAGTGTTCCCCTCTACTCATCACAATGCCCCATGTGGTATGTACCTCACATGACAACTACAGCAAGTGGAAAGGCCACAGACATACCTCACAAAAAGTAATACTGCCCTCAAACACATGCGCTATGCAGACTGACTCACAAAACCCCAGCTAGAGTGCGTTGCATACCGCCCACCCAGAGGTTGCCTCTGCCAGACATACAGAGGTATGTCACACCCATAGCAGTTGGACAACCACCATGTCAACACCTCACAATCCCTCCAGGCTACACGCTCTAGGGCCCTATTCCTCATCACCTCACTAAACAGCACATGTTGGAGGGATAGGTTCCTATCCACAAACATGCCATACTCTGGACTAAACCACCCAGCATTAACAAACAAGGCTCCTCATTAGCGAATGTCATACATACCCCTGATGATTGTTTGGGGGATATGTAATACGCCCTGGGAATCACCTCTGTGTATCTGGTCAACAGGAGCAAGTGAAATCAAATTACATGTGTGTCAAAGGCCAGTGTAGCATATGGCTAGGCTGCTCTAGGCCCTAGGGCCAATACCGTATTACCTACCTATGACACAATGCACACACACATGTACTCAGTGCAATACCTGCTATGTGAGGTGGAATGAATGTGACAGTTAATGTGTGCAAGGTCTGTAAAGGTGTGATAGCTTAGCATGAGGTTGTTTCTGTCATGGTAGTTTGTGTCCTAGGTGTGAGGCCAGAGAAAGATGTGTCAGTTATTGTGATGCAGACATAGTAGGATGCCATATGTTGTGACGTAGTTCCTTGGGTACGACTGTGGTGTCCCGTTGTAGGCTGTAGCAATACATGTATGCTCAGTAAGTGGTACTGCTGGTGAATCTAGCTCACATATAAACTGTTGTACTACCTGAAGTTGTAGGCCTAAACAGCACAGTATGGTGTATGTTCACATTGCTTGGTAACACTGTCTTGTGTGTTTCCTGTAGTCTGCACAGATTACATACCTCAGGCATAGGTTTCTGTAAGTAGGGGCACACAGTACTGTAAGGTACACAGGTAATGCTCATCTGTGTCTGCATACATTTGTGTGTTGTATGTATGTCTGATGTGTGTGTAATGATGCCTGTACCATGGCCACAATCACATGTGTGTTACAGGGTATGTGTGTGTGTACCTAGCAACATGTATACTCTGTTACAGCAGTATGCTAGCTATATTAACAACTGTGCACATATGTTAGGTAGGGGTATGGCATCAATGACTAGGGTGGTTCACTGGTAATACTGTAACTGTACTTTACATTCATTGCAATGGATGACATATTTCTTCACGCATTAGCTTGGTATATACCCCTGTGGTGAGGTTGTGCATTGTATCACAAACAGTGTGCCGAGTACTGGTGTATAGTGGTTTGATATATGGAGTGTGGCAGGCACTGTCAGCCAGTTGTGGGCTGAGCACTGATATGTGGTATTGGATGTGTGTATCCTCTGACAGACAAACAGATGCTACATATGGCAGTCAAGTGATATCTGTACTGTAAAATGTTAAGTGTGCCACATGACTTGCTCACACATATCGTTTAATTGTCTTCCAGGGTTATGTCTCATCAACGCAACCCATCCTATACAGCTGCGGAGGAACAGGAAATACACCAGAGCCTGGTGCAGTTCTATACCCTTCTGTTTTCCAGGGCCAGCCAGCACCAGCATGAGTGTACTGCACTGTGGCAAGATCTTGTTCATCGGGTAAATGTCATAGGCATGCATAACCAGACATATGAGCAGGTGTGCCATCACTGCAGTGATTTAATTAGACATGTCGGGCGGCATGTGTCTGATATCCACAGACAACAGCTTGCCACAGGTGGAGGGGTGGCCATACACCCCCCCCCTCACCAGAGTGGAGGAGCTGCTCCTAAGCATGGTGGCTCTTGGCCTACAGCAGCAACAGCATCACACATGTGTCATCATGGAGGCTGGAGCCACTCAGCATGATGACATAGAGCGTGCAGGTAACATGCCCTAGCTGTAGACTACTGTTACCTATATTGTTAGATTATGCATATGTGAGATGTGTACTGTGTGTTTAGCAGTTGTGCTGCCTATTGTGTGCAATACTGATATTTGGAATAGTATCTGTACACCTGTGACTGTTGACTGTTGTTCTACTGTAGTTTAGCACACTCACAGTAGCAACGCCACAGTTGTGGCCACTGACAAACTGTGTCATATTCCTGCAGGTCCCTCTGGTGTGACAGCAGGGCAGACGATATATGCTGGTGACTGTGTTAACACTTTAATATTGGTAAAGAAATGGGCATGTCATAGGTGAGGTGTAGGCCATGTACACGTAACACACCTACGCATAATGCATGCTGTGCATGTTTGCTGTGAGACATTAAACATCTCAGTAAAGTCAGTAGCTGCCTCAATCACATGCAATGCACAGAGCAGCAGACACAATTGTGGCAACACTGTACTGCACATTGGATAGGCATAGTTGCTACAGCTGTACACAACAGAACACATTTATCATATGCAGTACACGAAAACATGCTACATTTGGCATTACCACACACCTGCTATAAGGTCACACTTCAGTATCCCACATGTCATGCACACACACATGATGTACCTCAGGGGTAGAGGCCTATCATGGGGCTGTGCAACACTCTTCAACACATAACACAGTCATGTTAGGCAATGCTCCCTATTGGGCACCTCACATACCCATGTACAAAGTGGCTGTGTAATTGTGAACGTAGCCACGACACTGCAGTTCAGGTACAGCATGCAAGGCGGTGGTCTTGCACACATTAGTAGCTGTGAGTGACACCACTATCAATGACAGCATCCGTGACCTTGCCAGTGCCATCCGGAATTACACCAAGGTCATTGATAGACATTGGGGGGAGACATTAGATGCCCTCCACAATATGTCTTCCATGAGCCAGGACCGTGCGGGATGGCTGAGATGTCGACGCTGATGCATGCCAGCAACAGCAACTGCTGGCAGTGGTCGCTGACGGCCCACAGTTCACAGCCGCTCCCATAGTGGCGGTACCAGCCCCAGCAATGTTGGGGCTGGCCTGTCCATTGACAGTCCCAGTAGACCACATGCATGTGGCTCTGGCCAGTCCCAGCAGGGACATGGGTCGAGTCATCATACCTCTGCCTCTGATGACAGTACCCAGTCAGGGTTGGTACCTGATACTGTCTGTAGCACCCCTGCCAGGCACAGGTACTGTGTCCGTGGCCGGAGACAGTGATCTGTGCAGCCTAGCAGGTACAGTCTGTGGCTGTCCCACAAACTACCGTATATGGCAGCCACATGGGGGAGCTGTGTGCATGCAGAGACACACACACATTAACCAAACAACTGGGGCTCACACATACACACACACATTACATCAACGTTGGCCCATGCTGTACTGTTGTCCCTCATACACACACACACACACACACACACACACACACACACACACACACACACACACATGTCGGTTAGATGGGTCAGTGTCAGGCTCTGGCAAACAACAACACACCCTGTGCATATGATGACACCTGTGCCACCTCCTGTCATCTGTAACATTGATGCATGAACAGGCTAACATGGTGCTGATGCACAGGGTGACTTTATGGCAGTATAGCAATGTTAGCATGTTGTCAACAGTAAAGTGTAATGATATCCTTGTAGGTATATCTGAACAGGCATTATGCATCAAAGCTCTGATTGTCAATGTAGCATTGTTTACACCACTGTTAGGTCTGAGTATGTATTGTCCACCCATGTGCCACTTGGCTGAAGTGTAACATGTTGCCAGCATGTGTTAGTGAGTGGACAGTACGTGTGTGATGTGTGCAGTACAGATTAGCAAGTGTACATCTGTGAACATGGTTGGTGCACACTGCATGTACGTGCATAGTGGACACATGGGACATGTGACATAGCCTGTTGTACACATAGTTAACATCTCATAGTATCTTTCAATGGCCAGTATGCATTCTACTACAGATATGTACTAACATGGGTACACATGTGTGTATGACATGGGTTGACACTATGCTGTGGGTGATAGTGTTAATATCTGTCAATGATTTGCAGTCTGGTAGTATACACAACCTCAGCAGCATGGCTATAAGCAATCATTGGATGATCATTGGATGATGCCCTGAAAAATGACACACAGTCGTAGGGAACTCAGTAACAGTTGGATCCTTCCGGTACTATACTATAACACTAACCAGTGGTATTGACCGCCACCCATTCCTGGGACCACACCTGTTTGGCATATAGCCCCCTTAGGTACATTCAAACACACTAGGGATGTGTCCGTCCACATCTGGAAATGCATGCATTGGCCTACAATGCATTCTCTGGATGGGATGCATATCCTACACAAGGGTATCATGCAGACAGATACCTGTTGTCTGATACATGCTGTATAGCAGTAAGCTGTCTATGGCATAGCATCCACATTTACTATACATACTATCCCGTCAGTACCACATAGGTGGTAGCCCTCAACATGTATGTTGGGTACCAATGTGTACATACAGCCTCATGTTATGTCATGTGTCCCTTGGTATCCACATATCCATAGGTATTGTGGAGTCCCTTGGTGTATCACATAAGACATTAGAGGCCTGAATGCATATCCACAAGGCAGTTGGACACCTATAAAGACTGTCCATTATTGCCAGTCGTTGTTGTGTATGAACATGTCTGACATATACCACAGGCATATACCCTCACTCACACTACTCTTTAGTAACTGTCATGGGTGTGTGTGGCACAGATGACCTTGGCCATAGATCACGACAGTGGATGGCCTTGTCACATACATACATATGTGACCTACGATCTGAGAAGCAGCGGCACAATCTGTCAATGGAAACAAATGTATTCATGTAGTATGCAGGCTTTACATCTATGTACTGATTGAGGGGACATGTACACATATTTATTTGCCACGTAGATACCTGATGTGTGCAATGTACATACTGTTTTAATCATGATATATCATACCATAGTAAAAGCAAAACCCACAGTGCATTGACTAACAGTGACACACACACTGTCAGTGTTTGCAGGTTTCAAACCCCTACCTAACTATGTTATGATACTAGAGAGATACACATTAACACGGCGTGCTATATCCTTTACTGGGTGGTTTCTCTTCCCCTGCAGTATGTGTAGGATGGGGACATCATCAGACTTTCCAAAGAGGAATGTACCTTTTTAAATGTGTTTTCCCAGTCTCCAAAAAGGGCACTCCTCTCAAAGGAAATCACACACACACACACACACACACACACACACACACACACACACACACACACACACACACACACACAGCGTTTGCAGGATTCAAATCCCTACCTAACTATGTTATGATACTACAGAGATATGCATTAACACGGCATGCTATATGCTTTACTGGGTGGTTTCTCTTCTCCTGCTGTATTTGTAGGATGGTGGCATCATCAGACTGGACATGGTAATGTGTGTACACTTTGTGTTATGCAATTCCAGTAATGATCCATGTGGGTCGGCAGGTGTCAACAGCATGAACAGGACCTCATAATCCTTACCTTGTGTGATCTATCTGTGGACACACTGACATTCCTTCATATGTCAACACATATTTATGCACAGCTTGTTGGTTTTGTGGATACTACATGTGTCTGGGATGTTGATAAAGGGCTATTCAAAGTCTATGTGAGACATGTGTAGCTCTGTTTAGTGATGTATGTCCTGGGTGGCTGCCTTGCAAACAGTCTAGCATGTTTAGGAACCATGATCCGCACATGAACATACCACAGTTGGTAGGGTTGTGTGTTTGTCAGCTTCCAATAGCTCTGTTTATGACTTCAACCATGATGGACTCCATGGCCTTGCAGATCAAACTTCATAGGCTTACTGGACTATACTTCCCATGGTGTGTTATGCACCAACACTTGTGGGGAGTGCCATATGCTGCTGTAACACATTCAACGGTTCCAGATCCTGTGGAGAGGGTGAGGCTCAACTGATGGTTCAGGTGCAGGGTCTGTTTGTTCTGTAGTCTATGCATGACACATATTGGGAAACATTGTATTCCACTTGCTGCCATGCTTTTGGCATTGGGGGGAGCTGTTCAGCTATTCTACATGTGATATCTCCTGGCATGATGATATGGACTATCATCAGTGGGAGGTGGATATGTATATATGGGCCTGTTTGACAAGATGTCGGCATTGTCAGTCAGGTACAGTTGGCCCTGACTCAGGACATATATGGGTGTACATTGCTATTTATGACATAGATGAAGGAGGTGTCATGATTCAGTCTGGACTCCTTCTCAGCTACTCTTTACCAAACACCAATGAACCGGAGCACTAATCCCTGTTATACTCTTTTACACACTTAACACACTACTGATCCTTTGTGATCAGGCTACGGAGTATGTCATCATAGTATCCTGGCATGTCCAGGGGTTGGTTTCATGTGTACTGTCCAGTCCAGCTGGTGAATATTGTGATGTTGACACAATGCCACATCTGCCTCATGTACACAGACAACCCTCTCCTCCTCCCAACAAACTCAGATATATGCGAGAGTTACACCTATATAGACATACAGGGGGCTGAACTCTCTCGACCCATGACTGGCACAATCTATCAGGTGGTGAAGGTAACCACACACACCACATATCAGTCTCACATAAACCTATCGCAACAGCACTCAAACCACATTATCACACATAAACATACTCGGATGCTATAAATGAACTCTGCCTAAGCAGCAGAGACCTCCAAAGCAGACACACACACAACTGCTACCCCACTACAATACCCACATATCACATAGGTCACAATGTTTGTGTGCCACACAGTCACTGCCCTTCGGGCCAAACAACACAACTAATACACTTGTAATAGGCGACACTTATTGTCAGACACACTGATGTCCCACTCACCAGCCCAAACAAGGGGATAGTCACTTTGAGCTGTCTGTCAGGTGCCAGGATCCGCTACATAATACATGCAGTCAGGTCACTCCAAAGCAAGTACAGGACTGGCACCATCATTGTCCATGCTGGTGCGTAAAACCTCAGACGTTACTCCCTGGACCACATGACATGATACATGGAGGAACACTCTGATCATGTAGCCCAGGCCAGTATGACCCTGACCTTGTCTAGCATCTTACACTCACCAATTATGATGTCACAGTATACAGACAAACATATCACATTTAACAGTTGGCTAACATATTGGTGTCATTCATAGGGGATCCAGTGTCTGTCAGCCTGTGGTGACATTCTCGACATGCCACGTAGCTTCACTATGGACAGCATGCACCTGTCACCCTTGGACTTTTGAATGCTGGCTAAGGCTCTTGCTACCACCATAGTGCCATTTTTAAGCAGGGCTCAAAGGACAAACCCACCTCCATAGACATTACAGGTTAAATGAAACTAAGGGTAATGCTGCTCAACACCAGATGTGTTACCCTCATATTGCGCCCACTCAGAACTCTCCTCAGTATGGAGGATAGCGATATCTGTGCACTAACAGTCACCTGGTTCAGGCTCACAAATGCACACCAGCACTACCAGGTTATGTTTCATACCATGCTTTCTGACCACATGACTCAGAATGGACAAGACAACTAGGGGAAGTATTCATATACATCACAGATACACACACCTCCGGGTTAGTAGCACTGCACAAAGCATCACAGACCATACATATGCAACTAACATTGTGCAAAACTGCCTTTCAGTTTGTTGCCTGCTACAGACCACCCTCCCAAACTCAGGAACCACACTCGGCTTTCCTGGGAACAATGGAGAATATGAAGGTCTCCCCAAACACCATTATATTGGGTGACTTCACATACACAAACATTGACTGGGTATACTACTCAAGCCCCAAAACCCTCGCCCAACAGTCACTACAATTTGTGAACTCATATGCTATGGCACATCCAGTCACCACAGCCACAAGAGGGGAATACATATTGGACCTGATCATCACCAACATGGGGACTCTATGTTCCACACCAGTGATATACCCCTCACTGGTAAGGTCAGAACATACATTTATCTCACTGGACATCCATATCCTGTCCACACACCCATCCTGGGTAATCTTGGTGAACTTCTCATGAGCCAACATTTCACTTCACCAAAGCAAGGTGGTATCCTTCAGAGACCCTGGGACAGTGGCAAATATGGCTCAGACTGCTGACTCCTTTACATACACATTCTATGGACACCTAGTGGACTGCATGGATTGTGCTATCCCAAATAATAACAGGACTCACTCCTCCGATGGCAGGGGACCTGTCTGGTAGACCCCAGCCATTAATAAGCTGTACAACATCAGGAGGGAGCTAATACATGATAGAGCACAATCCCAGACAGGGAAGGCATCTGTGATCTGTACTAGCAGACAGCTATGTCACTCATGAACTTATCTAAGGGCTGCTTCTAACGGACAATTGCACCAGACATGTAGGACAATCACAAGGCCTTCTTCAGTTATGTCAGGAACCTGGGTGGACACTCACTGATATGCTGTGAGTTACTGCATACAGACTAAACTTACCCTGAATCCACTGGCATTGCCAACATCCTGGCAAACAAGATCACTGCAGATGTTTCCCCCCATCCTCCCTAAGGAGCAACTATCCATCCCAACAGAGTGTAACCTCCCTGACATCACAAAGTAACAGGTGAGTGCTGCCCTCCCCAAAGCGTACATCACAGCCTCAATGGGACCAGATGGTGTCCCGGTCTGCATCTTACACGAGCTTCATGACAGACGTGACCCTCACATTACATCACTGTTCAATATCAGAGTTACTACAGGATATGTACCCAAGGAATGGCATACAGCGACAGTGGTCCCACTCCACAAAGTTGGTGCCGCAACAGACCACAGACAATATCGCCCTATAAGCCTAGCTAGCCTGTTTTGCAAAGCTATGGAGCATATTGTCATGGGACTCATACACATAGACATCGGGAACATGCAAACAATGTGTCCTACACATGTCAGCATTGTTGTGGGCAGATCTTGCCTCTTGAACCTGTTTGTATTCTTTAAACGGTTACCAGGTCCATCGACATAGGGACAGTTGTCCACACAGCCTACCCGAACCTTGCAAAACCTGTCAACACAATAACCCAGTCGGCCATTATGCATAGGCTCACCAGCGTCGATATGGACACATATCTCACACGATGGATTGCTACCTGGATCAGGGATAGCACCCACGTGGTCAGAATTGCAGGTGCCGTGTCTGCCTATACACCAGTTACACGTGGCATCCCACAAGACTCGGTCCTGGGACCTCTCGTGTTCAGTATATATTTGTCTGACGTACAGGCTACCACAGGGGTAATATGGCTGACCATGTTCGAACTTGACTGCAAACTGGGTGCCATAATCAACTCTCCAGCTGCCACATGCATACTCAAACAGGGTTTCACAGAGATGGATGACCAGTGCCTGAGCCATGGCCTAGAGCTAAATGCCATTAGTTGCATAGTCATCCCCTTTGGGAATAACAACATGCCTACACATTGCCACATAGGTAGTACTCCATTACAGATGGTATGAGTTGTTAGGGGTTTGGGGACTCGACTTGTTCATACTGTCGCCTTTGACAATCACATTGCCAAAGTGGTTGAACAGACCTTCTATATAGGCCACCTTATCCCATATGGTTTCACATCTAGATCGAGTGAAGTCAATGTACCCCTATACTCATCACAACCATGCTTGGTTACAATGCCACATTTGGGGTGCACCTTACCCGACACCTGCAGCAACTGTACTGGCCACAGAAGTTCCTCACCAAGCAGATCTAGGGACTCACACGGATGCCCTGCACAGTTCGGATACAGTAACTCCAGCTCTACTTAGTCGCTTACCACCTACTCGGATATGATGTGTGCCTGTTGTTTACAGGAATACCCAACACAGAATTACTGGACATGCTCCACCTCAGGATATCCGACTCCCTTGGAGCTACACACTCCAGGGACATATACCTCAGCACAGATGTTAATCGGACATGCTGGAGGGACAGATTCAAATCCCAGAGGCTCCACTCACTCCAGATTGTAATCCAGGTTTCACATAGGCAGAGCCACCCACTGACTACCTACAGGAGACATCTTGACGACTGTATAGGTGATCGTATGTTTACCCCTGGGATATCTTCTGTGTCCCTGCTAGACAGAGGTACACTAGCCTAAACGTACATGGTCTATCTTGTGTGACCTACTATTCACAGGCACACTGTAGTAAGCTGACAGGGTTGCAAAAGCCAAACACACTCTGGCTAGGCTTGTACATGCCCTAGGGCAGATAGCCTAGTATCGACCTCTGAACCTATGATAATGTTCAGGATGCACAATGTTTATTGCTGATACTGTTTGCATGTCTTTATCGTCTTTGCTTTCCCAGTTTCTATGAACAACTTAGGTATCTGCAGAACATATTCGATTATGACAGGGTTCCACTATATTATATATGTGTCTGTTGTCATATAACTGTGTGCACAGGGCGGATTGCAGGATAGTGAGAGGTTCCTGGGTTAACACATGCAACTGCCAGATATGTGTGGCCCACTGCTGTACTCAGACATGGCCTAAGTGTATGTGCATGCCCAGTTCAGGCTTTCCGTGTTTTGTTGCCTGACATTTGTCTCATTTATTCAAGTGTGTGAGCATGCCCAGTGTGACCTTTCAGTATGTTACTATCTGAGGTCCACTACATTTGCTGATGTGTGTGAACATGACCAATATTAACATTTATACTGTGTGTGTTGGAAGTCAGGTTCTATTCTTACTGCAGGACTCACCTTTGTGTCATAACTCAACAGGGATTATGCTGTGCCTGCAGGGTTTCCATGAGATACTTTGCATAGACTTATCAACATTTCTTCATACAGGCTGACCACTGCAATACTGTCATGGTTTAGTGGTTCAGTACTATAACTATAGTACACAGTATCCTGGGGTCGAGGCCCATCACTGCTTTATATTCTCATACTGAGCAGACTAGACTGCTTAAGGGCCAATAAAGCAAATATGAACATGTTGGCTTTTGTTCAGCTATGCCCTACTTAGACCAGGCCTGACCCACATTGCTTAATATTCACCAACATTGCTGGACGTTGCCCAATAGTCCTCAAGATTGACCACAGTTGTGCTAGTTGGTGTGTGCGATTTTGTTTGCATATACTACATGGTGGTAAATGCTGTTTAGCACTGCTTTATATTGCTTAACACATGGCAATCATGCCTCAGGTGGTGCTGCAGGGCTGCCTATGTCGGATGCACATACTACACTCCCTATACATGTTTGAAAGCAGGTAGTGTCAACTTAGGCATCCCTTTTACTATATGTGTGAGTCAGAGAGAGGTATCATTTCCAGGGTTCCTACTGAGCCAGTGTATGTGCTATGCGTTGCCTCTTTGCCAAGGCCAAACATACTGGGCACGCCTCCTTCTGTCTACTGGGGCAGACTCAGGTTGTTCCTCCTAAGAGTCACGCTCTGCCTGTGATGACCTTCTCAATGGTGGGGGGCTGTTTGGCCTAGGCCTATGCTGGTCCTGCTGCAGCTGTTTTCGCAGGATCATATTATGTAGCATAGCACATACCATGACAATTTGGGTACATGTAGTTGGTGAGTACTGCAAGGCTCCACCAGATGTGTCCAGGCACTGGAACCATGACTTGAGCAGCCCAAACACACGCTCAATTACATTTCGTGTTTGTGCGTGTGCCTCATTATGGTGTTCCTGTTCAGGTGTGTGTGCATTTCTGATGGGTGTCATCAGCCATGGCTCCAGTGCATAGCCAGCATCCCCCACTAGGTGACCATGTGGGATGTCCCCATTGGCAAATGTCTGGTACAGCTGCATCAGATGCCAGATATGGGAATCATGGTAGCTTCCAGGGCAGCCAGCACACAAATTCAGTATTATGCCCTGGGCATCACACACGACCTGGCAGTTGATGGAGGGGAAGCCCTTGCGGTTGAAGTAGACCCTACCCCACTCCTGAGCTGGTGTTTTGATGCATATGTGCGTGCAGTCTATTGCACCCACTACCTCAGGGTATTCGACTATTTGCTGGAAGAGACGCATATTGCTGGCCAATACCTCACAGGAAATGGGGAAATATACATGATCACCGACATGTGCTGACATGGCATCCAGGAACTGGTGCAGTACCCTGGATGCTGATGCCTGTGATATCCCCATCATATCACCAGTTGGTCTCTGGAAGGTACCTGTTGCTAATATTCCTAGGCCAACACATACCTTGGTTTCCACTGGGATGGGTTCCCCTCTGTTGGTTCTGTGTGTGAGGCGTGGCCTGCACAGCTCAACAATTTGCTGCAGGATGTCTCTGTCCACTCTATAGCGCTCCACTATCTCCAGCTCATGTAGCCCCTGGTAGGTTACACTGGGCCTGTACACTCTTCTCAGTCTCCTCACTGTGGGTTGTCCAGCATTTCCATTGTCACCACCCTCAGCATGTTGCATATGTCGCCTTATAACAGCAATGGCAGCCCCTAACATTTCTTTGTCTCAGTAAAGCTTTTTCAGTTTTTACTTCTGTTAGATTACTGCAGTGTCTCTTGTGAGAAACATAATGGACTGTTGTTTGCAGAGTTTTAAGTGCTAGGCTGGGCTGGGCTAGTGTACTGCCTGTATAATTGCCTGATTCTGATTATTTTCAACTGCTAGCTCTGCTAGTACTCCCTGGTAGCTTCCTACTGTTTGTTGTGCTTCCTTTTTTCTTTCTGTTTCCTCGGGGGGGGCAGCGCAGCGCACACAAGCGCAAACACACTCACAGCAGCTCACACGTGTGCACACATGCTTACACGGACTACAACTTGCTTATTCAGGTTAAAACGCGTGCACAGCAGTGCAAACGCGCTTATAACACTTTGAACAGCCTTATACATGCTTACTCCAGCTTAAACGTGCGTACTCATGCTTACACGCATGCACACTGTCTTACTCAGGTTTACAGGTGCGCATACCCGCTCAGCAAGAAACTTTAGTGTTATCCATGGCATACACCTTCCATTTCTTGCCTTTACCTAGCCTACCTGTTGACACACCTCTTTCAATGATGTGTAAATGACAGCTGACACATGCCACTCTGCTCCAATGAGCTTCACTTCTTTCATAAATACCCCACTTGTGATGTCACCTATCTTCTACTCTGTTACACCCCTTATCCTACTCCTACACTCCACTGACTGTGCTCATTTGCTATGTAAACTTGTGATTCACTATCCTAACCCTCCTTTGCATAGGATTGCCTACTAATGCTTGGTTACATCTCTTAGACTGAGCTTCCCCCCTTAGCAACCTCTACTCGGTGGCCATGTTGTCTTCAGCCTGCCATTCCCTTGCATTGTAAATTAACAATTTAAATAAGATCCACATTTGTGGGTTTTAATTTTTAGTTTTCTGTTTTTTAGAGTGCAGCCCATTTGCGCAGTGGTGCGCTACGCTTAAACATTGGAAATCGGAGAAAAAAAACTATTATTTTTTTTTCATATTGCATCGGGAAACATTGCCAATGGCCATATATTTGGCCATCGGCATGCTTCCTGTACTGGATGCAAACTTTATTTGGAGCTGTCACGGCTCCGTTTTGCTATTTGCAGAACGGTACTCAGTTGTCAACTGAATACATTTCTGCAAATAACACTGCTCTTACTTGGACAGGTTTGAGTTTCCTGAATCGCAAATCTACCTAATTTGCATGCTTTCACCTGCAATTGAGGCAATTTGCATATCCCAGCCCTGTCCGTTAAGACCCGTTTTAGGAGCTCTCTTGCACGCCCCTGCAGGCTGTTCCTGGATCGCTCATTGGACATGATGGCTGCATGGAGTCTTACTTTACTCTTAGACTCCGTGCAAGCCATCTTGAATCCGGCCCATAATCATAATTCTTTGTAGTGCATGGAGCTTAATCTGATCTCAAATATCATAACTGTCTGACAAAAAATGTTGAAGTGCTAAGTGTTTTATAGCTTTGAAAGCTGAAAAAATAGGTCTGCCATACAGAGATTGACCCACTACTGAGCAGTGTTGTGAAACTTTGGGAGTGCAAAGAGATTTAAAATATTTTAAACACTGAATTCAGAAAGGTGTTTACCATGTTTAAAGCTTTTGTGCAGTTCCTGTGCCTCCTTTCTCTAATCTGTGGTGGTCACTGACTGTGGTTTGTGCTTTAGCACAAGGCTGGAGGGTTATATTATTGAGTGTTGTTTAGTTAGCAAGTCTGTCACTTGCCTAGTTTTAGAGAATAATCATGGTGCTCCGGGAACTGCCAGCTAAACAATAACTAAAACTTATATATTCACTGTGATACATGTTTGCTAACATTAAACTTGCATCTTTAATCATACTATACTATAATGAATAATCATGAAATACCTAATGTGGTTCTAGGATATAGTGTTCAGCTTTGTTGTCCCTCATAGTATTTTTATATCTGGTTAATTTCGTTACTGACATGATTTTATTACAAATTTGCAGGCTCTTCCTAAGAGGTTGGAGATATTCATTAGATGATCCAGTTTCTTCTACACACCAAGAGTATGTTGTCAATCAGCTGGTGATTCTTCACCATGCTCTTGGTTGTGTGTGCAGCATGGCTGACATGTGCATGACGTTCACGATGGACTGTCATCATATCCAGGATAATTCTCTACCATATGTCATTGGTTTCAGTGCTAGGCTCCTGATCCCCATTGGTCCAGCATATGATAAAGCAGGTATCAGGAAATTAATGAATAAGTGAATGAATTACTGAATAAAATATTTAGCTTAACAGGTTGAAGTATAGAAGCACTACCAATATACTGCAGGACAGAGGTAAAACAAAGTAGATTTTTTTCTGAACATAGAAATTGCAATATCTCAAAAAACTGGTGAGCTGAATTATCATGTAACAGTACTGGATAACTTTTTTTAAATATGGAGGCTAGGAATTTAAATATATTTGGAGTTTTGTAAGCAAGCATATTTTTGCTTATTGATTAAATAATATTTCAAGTTTGTAAGGAAGGTATGAAGCCCTAAACTTCAATTCTGTACATATATAAGTAAATTCATGCTTTTATACTTGGGTATTCCCCAGCTTTCAGAAATTCCACTTTTGCAATAGCCTATTCATCTTGTAATTCATTTCGGGAGATGATTTATCTTTTTATGCATATTTTGTATTTCTGTTATTTTTGGTCATGCTTTGTATATTTTGTATTCCCTGATTTATTTATAAGAATATCTTTTTTCCCTTTGCATTCTTTACTTTTTGATGGATACTTGTGAATGTCTTTTTTTCACATAAGAAGAACCTGCAAAGAGTAATTTTAGAAGTGCATTCCCTAGTAAACAATGTTAAAAAAAATAAATATTATGATGTGTCTGGGAATAGCGCCATGATTTAGGGTCTAATGTGCAGCAGGCTATACAGACTGGAGGATCTATGGAGGGAGGAGGGTTACACATAGACTGTATATTGGTGAATAAAAAGCATCATCAAGAGTTGTAGATAATAGTATTATTATTTATTTTATATTTGTTTACAGGGAATGTCCAACTGGGCATGGATCCCATTTTCAGAGGAGGCCTGGGGAGAAAAGCTCCACAAAGATTAGTACAACAAATAAAGTAAATACAATACATGTTTTAGTAAAGTACAGTACAGAGTCAAAAAGTTAAAAAGGTACAGTTTAAAGGCCAAGAAATAAGCAAAACGTAAATATACTATAAGGAGTGCAGTATATTACAATAAACAATACATTTGAAAGGACATTTTGGTTACATTTCTCAGTGGCTAGTACAGAAAACACACATTGATTAGGAGTATAGAAAGGAGTTGTTGCAAGCTTTAATAGAAGGTTAAAGTATGATATGAGCTAATTAATTGGAATTACCCAGGATCAGAACAATTACATAGCCAAGAACTATGTAAATAGGATTGGAGGAGTTTTTTGAAATTATTTTTGTTCTCAGTGGTCTTAAAATGTAAGAGGATGTTATTCCATGCTTTTAGGTTTATAGGTTCATAGGTTCATAGGTTGATACTAGGCTATCTGCCCTAGGGCATTTATAAGCCTGGCCAGAGTGTGTTTGGCTTTCGCCACCCTTTTAGATTAGTTGACTGTGCCTCTGTATAGTAGGTCAGAGAAGATAGCCCTTTTGAGGTTAGTTTACTATGCCTCTGTCTAGTAGGGACACAGAAGAGATCCCAGAGGTAAACCTACGATTTCCCATCCACTCGTCAAGATTTCTCTTGAAGAGGGTCATTGAGGGACTCTGCCTAACATGGATTGGGATTTTGTTCCAGAGTGAGGGGAGCCTCTGGGATATGAATCTGTCCCTCCAGCATGTCCTATTTATTTCTGTGCTGAGGTTTAAGTCCCTGGAGCATGTAGCTCTAAGGGATTTGGATTTCCTGAGGTGGAGCATGTTCATTAATTCTGGGTTGGACATGGCTTTATACGTCAGGCTCAGCTCGCCTCTGAGTAGGTGGTAAGCAACTGAGTAGTGCTGTAGTTTCTTTAGCCTAACTGCATAGGGCATCTGTTTGAGTCCCTTGATCCTCTTTGTGAGGTACTTTTGGGGTCTTTCCAGTTGCTGCAGGTGTCGGGTAAGGTACATCCCAAATGGGGCATTGTATTCAATTGTGGGCCTGATGAGTGATGAGTAGAGGGGCACAATGACCTCTCTTGATCTAGATGTGAACCCTTTCGTGATAAGGTGGGCTATATAGAAGGTCTTTCTAACCACTTTGGCAAAGTGGTTGTCAAAGGAGAGATTGCTATCTACTTGGGTCCCCAAATCCCTAATTACTTCTTCCGTACTTAATGGATTACCACCTATGTGGTAATTTGTGGGCACTTTGTTTTTCCTAAAGAGGATGACTATGCACTTTTTGGCATTTAGCTTTAGGCTATGGCTCTGGCACCAGTTATCCGTCTCTGTGAGACCCTTTTGGAGGATGCTTGTGTCAGTCAGCGAGTCGATTATGGCACCCAGTTTGCAGTCATCTGTGAACTTGGTCAGCCATAGTCCTCCCGTGTTAGCCTGTACCTCAGACAAATATATACCGAACAAGAGAGGTCCCAGGACTGAGCCTTGTGGGACGCCACTTGTAACTGGTTTAGAGTCTGACATGGCACCTGCAATTCTGACCATGTGGGTTCTATCCCTGAGCCAGTTTGCAACCCATCTTGTGACATAGGGGTTAATATTTAAGCTGGTGAGCTTATTTATGATGCCCGAGTAGGGTATTGTGTTGAAGGCTTCTGTGAGGTCCAGGTAGGCTGTGTGGACTACCTTCCCTTCATCTATGGCCTTGGTGACTGTTTCAAAGAAGTCGACCAGGTTCAAGAGGCAAGATCTGCCCTTAAAAAAAGCTGAATTGGGTAGGATCCAGTGTTTGGAGGTTCCCAATGTCTTTGTTTATGAGTTTCATGATGATACACTCCATAGCTTTGCAGACCAGGCTAGTCAGGCTTATAGGGCGATAGTTTCCGGGGTCCGTTGTGGCACCACCTTTGTGGAGTGGGACCACTGTTGTTGTACGCCATTCCTTAGGTACCTATCCTGTAGTAAGGCTGAGACTGAACAGTGACTTTATGTGAGGGTTCAGTTCTTCTTGGAGTTCATTTAAGATGCAGCCCAGGACACCGTCTGGTCCCATTGATGCTGTGTTTTTTGCTTTGGAGAGGGCAGCTCTCACCTGTGCATCTGTGATGTCAGGGAGGGTACACTCTGTTGGGATAGACATTTGCTCTTTTGAGAGGGAAGGGGGGGAGAAGTTTGCACTGAACCTGCCTGCCAGGATGTTGGCAATGTCTGTGGGTTCAGTGTATTTTTTGTCATTTTGAACTAACTCAGAGCATATCTGGGAGTTGCCACCCAGGTTCCTGACATAACTAAAGAAGGCCTTGTGATTATCTTTAGCATCTTGTGCAATTTTTCTTTCGAAGCTGGCCTTAGATGATTTTATGAGGGATCGTAGTTTCTTGCTAGTACTGATCAGAGATGCCTTCCCTTTTTGGGATTTTGCTCTATCATTCCTCCTTCTGTTGTATAGCTTATTTATGGCTGGGGTCCACCAGACAGGTCTCCTGCCTTTGGAGGAGTGAGTCTTGGTTTTATTTGGGATAGCACTATCAATGCATTCCTGTAGGTGTCCATAGAATGCGTTTGTAAAGGATTCTGTGGTTTGGGCAGTATTTTCCACGGTTTTGAGAAGTGTGAAGTTTGCTTTTGAGAAGTCCTTCACCGTGGTTTCCTTGGCTGGGGGTGGGGATGGGAAATGGATGTCCAGTGAGATTAATTTATGGTCAGATCTTACCAATAAGGGATATACCTCTGGTATGGAACATAGAGTCCCCATGTTTGTGATGATCAGGTCCAATATGTTTTCCCCTCTTGTGGGAGTGTTGACCAGTTGTTCCATTGCATTTGAGTTTATAAATTCTAGGAACCATTGGGCGAGGGTGTTGGGGCTTGAGTAGTGCTCCCAGTCTATGTTTGGGTAGTTGAAGTCACCCAATATAATGGTGTTTGGAGAGACCTTCATATTCTCCAGTGTTCCCAGGAAAGCCGAGTGGGGTTCCTGAGTATGGGAGGGTGGTCTGTAGCAGGCTACAAACTGAAAGGCAGTTTTGCCCACTGTTAGTTGCACATGGATGGTCTCCGATGCTTTGTGCAGTGCCACTAACCTGGAGGTGTGGGTATCTTTGATGAATATGGATACTCCCCCTCCTTTTGTGATTCGGTCCGAGTTTTAGTGCTGAAAAGCATGGTATGAGGTATAACCTGGTAGTGCTGGGGTGCTCTCGGGAGCCTTGAACCAGGTTTCTGTTACTGCACCGATATCGATATTCTCCATACTGAGGAGAGCCTCGAGTGTGTGCATCTTGAGGTTTAGACTTCTGGCATTGAGCAGCATTACCCTTAGTTTATTTTTCTTTGTGTTGTCTATGCAGGTGGGTTTGTCTTTTGAGCCTTGCCTAAAAATGGCACTATGGGGGTGGCAAGAGCCTTAGCCAGTATTTGAAAGCCCAGGGGTGACAGGTGCAAGCCGTCCCTAGCGAAGCAACGTGGCTTGTTGAGCATGTCATCCCAGGCTGACAGACACTGGATCCCCTTTGAATGACACCAATACTTTAGCCAAATATTAAAATTGATCATTTTTTCTATATACTGTGGCATCATTCCTGGTGAGGGTAAGATGCTACTCAAGGTCAGGGTCATACCAGCCTGGGCTACATGATCAGAGAGCTCCTCTATGTCTCTTTTCATGTAGTCCAGGGAGGTACGTCTCAAGTCATTCACACCAGCATGGACAATGACGGAGTCATATTTGTACTTGCTTTGGAGTGACCTGAGTGCTTGTGTTATGTGGCGGATCCTGGCACCTGACAGGCAGCTTATAGTGACCTTCTCCTTGTTCAGCCTGGTGAGTGGAATGTCAGTGTGTCTGACAATATAGTCACCTATTACAAGTGTATTAGGTTTGTTGTTTAGCCTTAAGGGCTGTGACTGTGTGGCACACTGACTTTGTGATCTATGTGATACATGGGTATTGTTGTGGGGTAGCGGTTGCTTGGATGTCTGCTTTGGAGTTCTCTGCTGCTTGGGCAGATTTTTATTTAGAGCCTCCGAGTATGTTTTTGTGTGTTTATGTGTTTGGTTTTCTGTTGCGATAGGTCTATGTGAGACTGGATTTGTGGTGTGTGTGGTTACCTTCTTCTCCTGACAGACTGCGCCAGTACTGGGTTGAGAGAGCTCAGCCTCCAGTTTGGCTATATAGTTGCATCTCTCACATATATTTGAGCTTGTTGGGAGGAGGAGAGGGTGGTCTGTGTACATAAGGCAGTTGTAACATTGACTCAAGATTCCCAGATTCACCAGCTGGACTGGAGAGTAAACCTGAAACTGACTTTTGGACATGCCAGAATAGTATAAGGAACTACTTTTTGACTGATCAAAAGGACCAATAGGGAGCCAAGTACTTAAAGGGAGTATAAGAGGGTGAAGTGCTTTAGTTTACTAGTCCTTACTTATAAGATTACTTGTACAAGCAACTGCAGGGCTTTAGAATGAAAATAGAGTGCTTACTTTGAGATTTAGAACAGTTCTAAGGGAAAAAGTGAAGAGCAGACTTTGTGGAGCCGGGAATAGTTTATACCCGTTTAAGCGGCGCTGCCCGATGCTGCGCTATGCGCAAAATCGTGCAAAACCGCGCAACTGCGGGTTGTAAAGCAGGGAAACTGAAAGAGATAGGAATTGACCCACAGCGGCCAATAAGCTACTAGTTTCAGGGCTGAGACCACGCCTCCAGGGACAGATAGGCTGCACAAAGCTCCCCAGTCTCACTGGTGAACAGAGAAGCTTCCTCCTATCCAAGTAAGGATATGGGCAACACAGGAAACTATACCACAGTCTGGAATTCAGCAAAACCTGAAATCTGGACTAATCTAGTTCAGCAAAGGCGGGAAAAGAGAATATTTTTTTTTTCAGGAAACAGCAGAAAAACACACAGAAAACACTGTAAATGCTATAAACAGGCTAGCACGCTTTAGTGCGCAGTCTACAACAGTTATACAATACAAAAATGACTTAAATTGATTTAAAACAAGTGCAAAACTGTAAAAAGCAGATGGCAAATGCAATTTAAACTTTTTAAAGCACAGGTCAGTTAGAAATTCACTTTTTAGGCGGGGAAAGGCAGTCGGGGCAAATAACAGAGAAAAAAATACTTAAATCTGGAAAAGTCTCTCCTGGGTCTCTCTGTTGCCTGTATCACTCTGCAGGATACCACGAGGAGCTGTGCGGAGTTGTATACTGGTGCAAAACTGCACAAATTCAGGTTTTAAAGCAGGGAAACTGAAAAAGATAAGAATTTACCCAAAAAGGCCAATAAGCTACTAGTTTCAGGGCTGAGACCACTCCTCCAGGGTCAGATAGGCTGCTCAAAGCTCCCCACTCTCACTGGTGAACAGAGAAGCTTCCTCCTATCCAAGTAAGGATATGGGCAATACAGGAAACTATACCACAGTCCGGAATTCAGCAAAGCCTGAAATCTGGACTAATCTAGTTCAGCAAAGGCGGGAAAAGAGAATATATATATATATATATATATATATATATATATATTTTTTTTTCAGGAAACAGCAGAAAAACACACAGAAAACACTGTAAATGCTATAAACAGGCTAGCGCACTTTAGTGTGCAGCCTACAACAGTTATACAATACAAAAACTACTTAAATTGATATAAAACAAGCGCAAAAACTGTAAAAAGCAGAAGGCAAATGCAATTTAAACATTTTAAAGCACAGATCAGTTAGAAATTTGCTTTTTAGGTGGGAAAAGGCAGTCGGAGCAAGAAAAACAGAGAGAAAAATACTTAAATCTGGAAAAGTCTCTCTTGGGTCTCTCTGTTGCCTGTATCACTCAGTAGGACACCACGAGGAGTTGTGTGGAGTTGTATACTGGCGCAAACTGCGCAAATGTGGGTTTTAAAGCAGGGAAACTGAAAGAGATAGGAATTGACCCAAAACCGCCAATAAGCTACTAGTTTCCGGGCTGAGACCACTCATCCAGGGACAGATAGGCTGCTCAAAGCTCCCCACTCTAACTGGTGAACAGAGAAGCTTGCTCCTATCCAAGTATGGATATGGGCAACACAGGAAACTGTACCACAGTCCGGAATTCAGGCAAACCTGAAATCTGGACTAATCTAGTTCAGCAAAGACTGGAAAAGAGATTTTTTTTTCCAGGAAACAGCAGAAAAACACACAGAAAACACTGTAAATGCTATAAACAGGCTAGTGCACTTTAGTGTGTAGCCTACAACAGCTATACAGTACAAAAACTACTTAAATTGATATAAAACAAGTGCAAAAACTGTAAAAAGCAGAAAGCAAATGCAATTTAAACTTTTTAAGCACAGATCAGTTAGAAATTCACTTTTTAGGCGGGAAAGGCAGTTGGAGCAAAAAACAGAGAAAAAAATACTTAAATCTGGAAAAGTCTCTCTTGGGTCTCTCTGTTGCCTGTATCACTCTGCAGGACACCACGAGGAGCTGTGCAGAGTTGTATACAATAACAAACTTTTTAAATCACAGATTCGCTAAAAAAACTGGTGTTTTAGGCGGAATTAGTTAAGACAGCAAGAAAAGCAGGAAAGTGATACTTAATCACTCCAAAGTCACTCTTTTGTCTCTCTTCTGCTGTAGACTCTGCAGAACACCTGGAAGGCACTTGCTGAGCAGAATACAAGGTAACAGAAATGGAAAACAAGGAGTCACCAGAGCTATTGTCTAGGTCAGCCGACGCATTATTGGTACATCTTAATAGGCGTTTGTTAGAGTAGATGTTAAGTAGGCCTTGAAGAGCCAGAACTCTATTGGGATAATATAGAATTTGGTGGACTGTTTTAAGCTGGTATTATGTGAGCAGGTTGGGTAATTATAGCCAGGATAGTTGCTGATTGCTATGCAGTGATGTGTCCTGAAGAGAGAGTCAGTAGCAAACCTCGCTATTATATTGTAGCAGGTGTTTAGTTTGTTAAAGTCTGATTTATTTGGTTGGTTATTATAGGGGGGTGTAGAGGAGTGTAGATAGTAGGTGGGTTCTTGCGATGGTAGCTTTACTGTCATTGGTGAGGTACTTTTTGCATCTATATAGGGTTCCAAGTTTTTATTGACTTTCTTTATTGTCTGTGTAATGTACATATTGAATTTCATGTTGTGTTATATGACAACCCCTAGAAATTTGGTGTGTTGGACAGGTGTGATAAAGGTTTTATTAGCTAAGGATATTGTGAATGATAGTATGGAGTCTAAGGCTCTAGTGGGATAGAAAATAATTAACTGTGTTTTATTGGGGTTAGGTATTAGTTCAGAGTTGGCTAACCAGGTTTCAACAGCGGTAAAGGACTCTTGTGTCAATTCCTGGAGTTGAGGGAGTGATGGGGTGGAGCAGATTAGAGTGGAGTCATCAGCATACTGGACTAGAGTGGCATGCCTGGTAGCTTTGTGGAGTCGGTTGCTATGTTGAAAAGAAGAGGTCCAAGAATGGATCCTTGGGGGACCTCTAGGGTAACAAGTAGGAGGGAAGATGTTTTGCCATTTTCCTGCTTATTGGTGGTTGGTTAGATAATCTTGAAACCAGGCTAGAGTGGAGTGGCTGAGATTAAGATCAGAGAGAGCAGAAAGGAGTTTGGGATGGGAGACAGTATTGAAGGCATTAGAGAGATCTAGGAATACAGTGGATACTAGGTTCCCATTGTTCAATGTTGTTTACTGTGTTGGTAAAGCTAATGTGGTTTGTGGTAGTACTGTGATTGGTGCGGAATCTGTGCTGGGTGTTTGTTAATAGTTTATTGGTGAGGAGTGCATTATTTGGGAATGTACAGGTATACATTTTTGATTATTTTAGATAGGGGGGAAAGAATGACAATTGGATGGTAATTAGATCATTCTACAGAGTTATGTCCTTTCTGGAGTGGCACTATAGGTGAAATTTTCCACAGAGAAGGAACACATTGTTCTGATAAAGACCGATTAATGAGCATAGAAACTGAATAAGAAATGGCTTTGGCTGTGATCTTCAGATATTCCGCAGGTAATTTGTTGGTGGCTAACGCTGTGGGTTTATGCCTCTTCAGATATTTATATATTGTGCTAGTTGGGACAGGCTATAAGGAGAAGAGGTTCAGGTCTGCTGGTAGGGAAGATAGGTTTGCATGTGAAGGGGAAAACTATTATTGGTGAGGGCTAGGATGGATTTGGTGAAGTGTTCATTGAATTGGGTGGCAATATTGTTGTTGGTAGTGTCAATGTTAGGGGGTGAAGTACAGGTCTTTCCTGGCTTTAAGATAACAACCCAGAATTTTTGTGGGTTATTTCTGTGTTTGGTTTTAATGCCTATATAGTGGTTCCTTTTTTCTGTCCCAGTTTATTGCTTGCCTTTGTTCCTTAGTTCCTGGTATTCTGGTCTATTAATTTGAGTTTTATTTTGATGCCATGAGTCCCATGCTTTATTTCTTTGCTTTAGCAATAGATGGGTATCTCTAGTCAGCCAGGAAGCATAGGTGGTTCTGACAGTTCTGATATGGGCAAGATGATTTAGAATGTTTAGGAAAGTGCTAGTGAAGTAGTCAATGGCACTTTCCAAGTGGAGAGATGAGAGTGGTCTCCAGTTGCATTGATTAAGTATGGACATGAATTCATGGATTTTGAAATTCTTTGTGTGCCAGATTTGTTGGAGGGTGAAAGATTTTAATGGATTCACTTAGTGTATAATTATAAAGGTGGAAAAATGGTTGCTGAGGGTGTCTGGGAGGGAGCCTGAGAGGTAGGATTAAGATGGTCTGTTGGTAAGGATCCAGTCTAGGATGGACACCTTTTTTGATGCTTTATCTACTGTGTTGTGGTTTTGATAAGTTGAGAGAAAACATGTAGGTTAATGTGGTTAGTGGGGTGAAGTGAGTTACAGGAGGACCATTCAATATTTACATCCCCAAGTATGATTGTCTCTTGGTGAAATTTCTGGGATGCCCTGTCTAGAATCATTCTACTGTATTAATGTTATTACCGGGGGTGTATATAGGTAGCAATTATATGTTTTTTTTAGTTGATTTTCAGCTTGATGATCATAATTTCTGCATTATTGAACTTGGGTTGTTCTGTTGACTAACAACTGAATGGTCAGATTGTTTTTGAAGAGAGGAGAAATGCCTCTGCCTCTTTTGGATATTCTGTCTTGTCTAAGAACATTGTAATCAGGTGGAACAAAGTCATTATTATTTAGTGGTTTTAGCCAGGTCTCTGTGAGGAGGACTATGTTGGGAGAGTAGAGGGCCAGGGTTGTTGTGCCTTTTGGCTTTTCCCAGTTAGGGGTCGCCACAGTGGAACTCCGGTCCGCTAATGATTGGCAGTTGATTTTTACGTGCCGAGTTGCCAGCCCTGATGCACAACCTTTAATGAAGGTACGCCCATTCACGCATGTCTCCACGCAGAAGACTCTCTAGCTGAGAATCGAACCGGACAGCATCTTACTGTGAGGCGACAGTGCTAGGGTAGCGTGTAGCTTTGGGACTTTGTTCAGTATGCTCCTTATGTTTATGTTGAGTGTAAGGAGATCTGTTGATTTCCTGGGGGAGTTTAGAATGTTATTTGTTTGGTAGTGGGGGGAGGTTGTTATTATTTGCAGGGCCAGGGTATGAGTGCACATCTCCACAAAGTATGATTCGGGATGCTATTTGGATTATAGTTTTTAGGTATTTGAGTAAAGATGAGTTATATTTTGCAAACAATAGTTAGTGTACTTCAGAGGAAAACTGAGTATCTGGTAAGGATCATTAAATCACAAAGTCAATTTTCCATTAAGAATTAACATTTCTTATTTGCAGTTCCTTAGTATAGACATGTTGTTACTGGATGCTTGTAATAAGTGCAACCTTTCTGTAGTGTGCACTTTGCTTCTGATGTGTGAAGATTTCAGATTTTAAAAGAATAACCAAACACAGGTAACATATTTACTCTGTCAACATCATCATGAAAGAATAATGTCTGAAATCAAACATCTCATAAATGTTTTTGGAACTTTATACTTTCTTTAAAACCACCTAAGACTGAAGAAATAAGAAATGCAATCATTACTATAATTCTTTGAGGAAAAGATCCAAATAGCAAAGCTTTTGCTTTTAAAATTTTGAAGTGAAATTCTAATTGTTGAAATGATACAAAAAAGCAATCAATGTTATCATGATAGACAGAAATTATACTGGATGTTGAGATTTCAGATCTGAGACTGGCTACAATTATTTTCACATTTGTGAACTGAGTCAGTGATTCAGTTAATAGTGATGAAAAAGGAGAACAGAAATATTTTGGGGCTTATCCTTGGGACACACCACCACTACCCAAATAGTGGTGTGACTGTTATTCCTGTGACAGTACTATACATGTTCGGTTAAACAGGTAGATAGAAAATAATTAAACCACATTGTCATCTCTGAGAAAGCTGGCACTTTGAATAACTGTAACTGAGGTACAGAGTTACATGCTTTCCTAATTTCAACAGATATCATACCTTGCTTTTGAATAACATATTGGGCCAGTTTCAGAAAATGTTATTACATTACACTAAGCAAATCTGCACAATGAGCAGCCAAAAGCAAGATGTGTTTGATATAGAAAACCAAGCTATACAATGTGGATAGCCTAAATATTGTGTTCAGTCATGCTATATGCTAATGACTATATAGTGAGGCAGCATGTGTGATAACAAGGCAAACCAAGATAGTGGTGTGATTCAGAAACATTTAAATGCTGTGCAATGGAGCTGCACCCACAGGATATTTGAACTTGTCTGTATGCTCATGCCCAGATGTCATATATCATAGAATTGTTAGGTGTTGTCACAGACATAGTAAATCTGTATCTGCAGGAGGATCTAATTACAGCTGTTTTGCTGCACTGTGCATGGCATCACTGCAGGAGGCAGTGAGTCATTTGACTGTGCTTAACATTTCATTGCTTCCAAAACATCAGCATTGTGGACTTGTACCATATTGATAAGGACACCATCAAGTAAATTCTGGAAATGTGTCAAACTCAACTGCAGCACCATGAAATTGATGGAGTTTCTATTCCAGTGGATACCAAGTTATGTGTGGCTTTTTGCGTATTAGCTACAGTGACATATCAGAGGCCTTCTGGAAATGCAGTATGAAAATCTTAGACATCTGCTTTGAGAATACTGAATTAATTTCTCTGTGCTATACTTCAATATGTGAAGTAGCATATACGGTTCCCAAACAACCCAGAAGAGAAAAGCTACACAATGTGGAGTGCCTGTGATACAGTTCATTGTCCTGAGGTACTTGGGGCTGTAAGCTGTACCCATATTGAAATAAAGGACCCATCTGTCGAACTTGGAATGAGGTATGTGAATATCAAACGGTATCACTCCATCAGTTATGAAGTCTGTTTTCTGTAATGCACAGGGCATCATATATAATGTGTCTTCAGATCAATCAGACAGTTTACATAACTCCCACCTCTAGCACACATGTGACCTGTACCAGTAGTTTGCTAGGAGTGATTTCCCACAAGGATATCTTATTGACATTGCTAGATATGTTCTGGAACTCTGGTTTATCAGACCCATAAGAAATGTAAAAGTCAAGCAAACCACAGGTACAAACATGCACTATCACAAACCAGAAACAGAAACATTAATAAACATATGTTTGGGCTGCTGAAGGCATGTATTCACTGTCTGGATTCATTCAGTGGTGTCCTGCAGTATGACCCTGCTATGTGGGTCAAAATCTGACAGTGTGTGCAAGATTACATAATATTACACTTAGGAAGCAGTACTAGCTGGGTGGACTTTTGCAAGCCAGCAGTTTCCAACACAACAGGTCGCAGAGATTGAGTCTGAGAAGTAACCAACAGCAGGAGATAATGATGCCAGAAGGAAGCTGGCACTGTATGCCATGGCTCAGGCACAGAGGTAGCTGATTGCAAGTGACTTCACAAAATAGTAAACAAGAGTTAAGCAGATACACTAAAGTAAAAATGTTGCATGTAAAACCAACACCAGGCTTGGCTTATCCATGCATAGGCTGGCCATGATGTGCATCAGACATATGCAAACTATGTAGCAATTTTCAAGTGACAGGGCACAGTTATTATCTTTGAAACAGGTTGAGAGGGGAGTATAGAAGTGCATGTCTTTCACAGGCAAGTGTGAGTGCTGAGGAGTATAAAAATAAAAAAGTGATTTTATATGAAGCGTCAGAATTGGATGGAGGTTAATCTCAACTTGGGCTGGGGTCACTGGATGTACATGATGTGCTTGGAGCTGTAGTGATGCAAGTGTGGGTCTGCAGGGACACAGACCCAACAGTCGGTGCAACACTGCAGCTCTGGATGCACATGATGTGTTGGGAGCTGTAGTGATGTGAGTATGGGTCTGCAGGGACACAGACTCAACAGTCGGTGCAACACTGCAGCTCTAATTAATGGACATGTCTAAAGTATGCATGGTAGTGGGTTCAGCAAGCTATAAATGACCCTTTCTTGGAGAGCTGGCTCTGCCAGCAATTGGACTGGCTGTAACATGTCCTGATTAAATGCTGGTGTGCTGAACGGCCTCAAACAATACCTTCTAGTAAATGTGCCTGCAGGACAATGGCCACAATGGGGGTGGAAGCTCCTGGGAGTAGACACCTCCACAACAGATTTTATTATGTAAGTGCTAGCATTGAAAGAGTAGGATCTTCCACATCCATGGCCATGATGACTAACATCTGTGGATGTAGCAGATGTCTGAATGTGAGGATGACCCCTTCTCCCTGGCAGGAAAGCCAGATGACACATGGTATGCCCCAGTGTGGGATTCAGTATGTCATTGGAATCACACATATGGGACATGCACACCCTTAGGTCAGCATACTATACTGTAACCATGTCTCCAACTAGCAACATTGCCAGCTCCCTGTGTCTACCTCTCTGCACAGGAATACTAGAGGTAGATTAAGATATCTATTTATTGTGAGACAACTTGTTTCCCTGAGTGATAGTGTCACATCAACCTTTTCTCTCTCTGATGTTTGGGTAGCATGGCTAACCACAGGGATAAATAATGTCTTCGTGGCTTGTTTAGGAGATGCAGTGGTTGCATTCCATGTATCAAGCATGCACTCTGTCCCATATGACTGTGACACATCATCCCCTTCATTATTATCAAAGGTTATAGATCCTCCAGTAAAAGACGGGACCATCTTACAGTGCAGGTGATGGATAAGGAACCACCTGTAAATAGACAAATGTAGAAAATATGCTGTGTAGGTATGACACAGCACAACAACTACACATCCAACAGGGATTTTTACAGCTATAAACCTAATAAAAAAATAATACCCATATCCATACCTTCTGCAGATGGATGTGGCCATTGACTCCCAGGTATCTTTGCATACCATAGGTCACACAGACTTTATTAAGTTTTACAATATCTATAAGGTAAAGAAGTCTTGCAGCTACTGATTCATTGAAATAGAGCTACATACCTAGGGTATCTGCAATGGACACTGTCTGCAGCCTGCCCAGATCTGACCCAACATCCAGCATAGCACTATGGGACTGTGTGGAAGTGATACTGCATTCAGGAGAAGAGAAAAACTCCTCTGCCTCCATCAGAGGTTATTCATAAATGGCCTTGCATTCTCATGCCACAGCTTCTGCTCTATGTATGGCACAATGGATCATATCTGTGGCCATCATGTGTCCATTTTGTATCCACAGTGCTGCCTATACACTGCATTCACATTGCTAACAATCTCAACCCAGAAATGGTTATGGTAGGGCTGGCCCACTGTGTAGACATCAAGGCCAATGTCGTTGATGTCCTCATTCTTAGCATCAGACAATTTGGGCTTATGGATGGATGATGAATGTCTAGCATGAACAGTATTTTTTTCTCTGCACCTTATCTTAAGGCATGGTTCTGTTGGTATGGAAAACAATGGAATTAGCTTTATTCCTGCATGGCCTTTGCAAATCCTACCATTACTACTATCTGCCTGGGACATTCAGGATACTGTATTTCTGCCTGACACGTACACTTCTGTATCCACATTCTTTCAGTAAATGTCAGGCATCTAGGTTTACTGACCACACATCCCATACAAAACAATCATAGACGTGCAACTGATCATGGACACATCACTATTACAGTATCACTGTTACAAATATTATTGCTAATGACGTGGAAGGCACACTACAGTAAAACAGTATTCAACAGTGCACTGAATATGATCTCCAGTTTGTGTCACCCATCCAATTTAACAATCCCGTACGGAACTAATCGCCATACCCTTACAATCGCCCATTTAATACAGTTCGAATAGCAAACTGAAAAGTACTGACAAATTGACATTCTTATAAGCCGCAGGTTCAGGAATAGATAAAAGCATCCATATTAGAAATTACTGGATTTGTAAGAAGCACCACTTACTTTATATAAACAGATATATTAGACTGAAGAAATACTTTTGAAAAATCACCCTTGGCAGGAATGAACCTCTTGTAGTAGTGTTTTCTTCCTTAGTATGGTACAGATCTTAACACTTATATCAAGCAGTGGTAATTATGGTAATTATGGCTCAGCTCATTATTGTTGCTGAATCCCTGAATTTGCGCAAAGAGTACACCCGATAGACATCATGCAGAATTCTAATCAATGCTGTGCACATGCCAGGGTCCCTGTGGGCATCACTAGACATGAGTGTTCAGTGTATGCTCTTAGGGCGGCAATACCTGTAATTACCATATTTAACCATCTGGACATGGAGTCATTATAGACCATGTCTTTTTCAACAGTATACACTGGCATTGAAGACGGTCATGTTTCATGTATTAAATTGTCATTGACAAAAATAATAAAGTTTCTATATTTCCTGAGGTTGCCATTTATTGTGCAAATGAGATGCCCATCAATGTCCATCACTTAGAAAAAGATGGGACACATGAGACCTGATATGGATGCTAATATCCTGCCATTTTCCGCAACATTTTTCAAGATGAGATATGATTGCTGGAGAAGGAGAGAATAGTACTCATTTTAAAATGTAGTTGTTGTATTAGGAAGAGTAAAATGTGTTTATTTGTCTCCTTTCTAAAGGTTACAGCCATAGGTTTGTGCAGGAGGGCTACATTGGGACTCAGTATAAAAATGAAGCCTGGAATGGTCTTGTCCAGAATGTCATTTATGCAATTGGCATTGCACACATGGTGGAAGAGTACAATCATCATGGCAGCAACATGAGGCGCCACAATCCTGAACCCTTTGGCTGAAAGGAGGATGAAGTCAAAGAGAAGGCACCATCTCTTTACTGTAAGTATAACATATGCTAGGTACACGTTTAAACTAGCAATTCATGCCATCCACAAAAATATATACATTGCTTTGTTTATGTCAATAGTGCCTGAAGATATCAAAGCAAATAGTTAGAAGAGATGGTTAAAGCATCTCAGAGTTCACTGAGATGAGTAAACCTGCATCACATACTTCTCAACTATACAGCTGTTCAGAGAATGTCCAGATTTTGCCTCACGTGGTCATCTGTTTTTCCTAAATTTTTTTTTTTTTTTGGGGGGGGGGTCATTGAAAAGTGAAGTCATTAAATAATGACAGACATTTGAGTTTCCTGCTTCATATCCTTCAAAAATGCATCAAATTTCTTAGTTTAAAAGAGAAATATTTAAAAAAGGCTTAATTTTTTATGAAAATACTTCTTTACAAAGAAACATATATAGTGATTACACATGTTAACAAGATCACAACAGCATATCAAGAAAAACAAATCATCATGATAAACATCAGTATACAATAGCTATATGTCATTTGCATATAGAAAAATAAACTGTATAAAAGATAAGATGCTTTCTCAAATATTCATTTTGTACTATACAGTGTATGTGTGAAGATACTCCAATATTTAGAACATTTTGCCATATCAATTGCCAGGTTGCACTGTTTACTCTATTTATAATGAGACTTATTTACTACATCCAAATCAATCTGTGTATAATATTTCCAGTTTGAAAACATACAGGAGAAAGGTGTGGTCATTATTGTTTTGACCTACACAAGCTTTGTATCCTCAGACAAACAGCAGACTTGTAAATACCAAAAATGCAAAATTTGATATTTATTTATTGCCATTTGTTTACTGGGATAATCCACTGGGCCAAGCAGAGCCCATTTTCAATGGACACCCGGGGAGAAAAGCTTCAAAAGAAGACATTAGAAATACATAGAAAAATCTTTTTACAAAATAATCCACTACAGTTTATATAACATTATGGCAACTGCCTCGCATAGATAATTAATACAGGTTTCTAAGCTTACTTACACTTTCAAAGTACTATTATCTCATTTAAAGGGGTTACAGGATATAAGAGAACAAGTAAGGAAAGTATACGAGGGAAGAGGGGAAAGGTATAGGTGAAGGGGAGAGTAAACAAAAAGCTGAAATTGTGGCATGAGAAGAAAGTTGTGAATAGTAAAGGCTGAGGAAAGAGAGCGTGAGTAGAAGGATATATAATGGAAAAAAGAACAGAGAGTGGAAAGTTAGGAGGGTAATGGCAGTTAGGTTATGGCAGGAGGAGGCTTAGTGCAATTACAGATCCAAAACTTGAAACCAAGCAAACCCAAAGGAATAAATGACAAAAGTAAGCGAGCAACAAACTGAGCGATGCCAAAGCAATAAAAAAATTCTAATTTTATTAGCGCTTTCGGTGGGGTCAGTGCCTCACCTTCTTCAGACAACAACTAAATCAATTAACATCATTATATACTAAAATAAAATCAGTTAAGCTGTCGTTAAAGAGACACACACATTATAGACCAGTTCATAACACATGAAGCACTATTGGAACGAGAGAAACTCATTGCAAGACGAAACAATAAACACTATAATAAATCCTATTCAATAAACTACACTAAAATTAATAATGACATTATATAACACAATAAATATGTCACGCTTAGCTTTAAGAAAGTAAATTATTCTTGCTTGTAGCAAAAATACAAGATAAGATATAAATATAAATAAAAACATAAGACATTATACAATTATAAACAAAAGAAGCGAAATATTTAATTACAATTATGACCAGGTTTAAGGAGGTTATTTTCGCTGTATCTATGAAAAAGGAAGTTTCATTCTTTACAGTTAACATTCAGTTGGGTTTATTCTAGTAAGGTATTTTATATACATGCCTCATAATAGGCTAAGGAAATAACTTAAGAATAACCTGTGCATTCCTGATGTTAATAATAATAAAAACAAATGTTTTTACTTTATTTTGTTATTTACATTTGTAAACATGTTTATTCTATTTTAGATTAATTGTAAGAAAGTTATATGAGGATGTTATGGACACATATATCTTATATTAGTGATGGTTTATCTTTAGTTGTTTTAAATAGCCATTTTCTACTTCTATTTTTATATTAATGGATTGAGTATTTTAATCATTATTTTATTATTACATTTTTCTACACATTATTTAATATGAGTGACATATTTATTGTGTTATATAATGTCATTATTAATTTTAGTGTAGTTTATTGAATAGGATTTATTATAGTGTTTATTGTTTCATCTTGCAATGGGTTTCTCTCATTCCAATAGTGCTTCATGTGTTATGAACTGGTCTATAATGTTCATAGGTTCATAGGTTCATACTAGACTATCTGCCCTGGGGCATTTATAAGCCTAGCCAGAGTGTGTTTGGCTTTCGCCACCCATTTTAGATTAATTTTGCTATGCCTTTTTCGAGGTTAGTATACCGTGCCTCTGTCTAACAGTGACAACAAATGTTTTTACTTTATTTTGTTATTTACATTTGTAAACATGTTTATTCTATTTTAGATTAATTGTAAGAAAGTTATATGAGGATGTTATGGACACATATATCTTATATTAGTGATGGTTTATCTTTAGTTGTTTTAAATAGCCATTTTCTACTTCTATTTTTATATTAATGGATTGAGTATTTTAATCATTATTTTAATATTACATTTTTCTACACATTATTTAATATGAGTGACATATTTATTGTGTTATATAATGTCATTATTAATTTTAGTGTAGTTTATTGAATAGGATTTATTATAGTGTTTATTGTTTCATCTTGCAATGGGTTTCTCTCATTCCAATAGTGCTTCATGTGTTATGAACTGGTCTATAATGTTCATAGGTTCATAGGTTCATACTAGGCTATCTGCCCTAGGGCATTTATAAGCCTAGCCAGAGTGTGTTTGGCTTTCGCCACCCATTTTAGATTAATTTTGCTATGCCTTTTTCGAGGTTAGTATACCGTGCCTCTGTCTAACAGTGACACAGAAGTGATAACCGGGGTAAACCTACGATCTCCCATCCACTCATCAAGATTCCTCTTGAAGAGAGTAAATGAGGGACTCTGCCTAACCTGGACTGGAATTTTATTCCAGAGTGAAGGGAGCCTCTGGGTTATGAATCTGTCCCTCCAGCATGTCCTGTTTATTTCAGTGCTGAGGTTCATGTCTCTCGAGCGCGTAGCTCGATGGGATTTGGATTTTCTGAGGTGCAGCATGTCCATTAATTCCGGGTTGTACATGGCTTTATACGTCAGGCACAGATCGCCTCTGAGCAGGTGGTATGCCACTGAGTAGAGCTGGAGTTTCTTTAACCGGGCAGGATATGGCATCTGTTTGAGCCCTTTGATCCTCTTGGTGAGGTATTTTTGGGGTCTTTCCAGTTGCTGCAGGTGTCTGGTAAGGTACATCACAAAAGGGGCATTGTACTCAATTATGGGCCTGATGAGGGATGAGTAAAGAAGCATGATGACCTCCCCTGATCTAGATGTAAATCCCTTCATGATTAGGTGGGCTATATAAAATGTTTTACTAACCACTTTGGCCACGTAGTTGTCAAATGAGAGATTGCTATCAACTTGGGTCCCCAGGTCCCTAATTACTTCTTCTGTACTTAATGGATTACCACCTATGTGGTAATTTGTGGGCACTTTGTTTTTGCCAAAGGGGATGACTATACACTTTTTGGTGTTTAGCTTGAGGCCATGGCTCTGGCACCAGTTGTCTGTTTCTATGAGGCCCTTTTGGAGGATGCTTGTGTCAGCTGGAGTCTCAATTATGGCGCCCAGTTTGCAGTCATCTGTGAACTTCGTCAGCCACAGTCCTTCCGTGTTGGCCTGTACCTCCGAGAAATATATACTGAACAAGTGAGGTCCCAGGACTGAGCCTCGTGGGACGCCACTTGTTACTGGTTTGGAGTCTGATATGGCTCCAGCAATTCTAACCATGTGGGTTCTGTCCTTTAGCCAGTTTGCAACCCATCTAGTAACATAGGGGTTTATATTTAAGCTGGTGAGCTTATCTATAATGCCCAAGTGGGGTATTGTATCGAAGGCTTTTGCGAGGTCCAGGTAGGCTGTGTGGACCACCTTCCCCTTGTCAATGGCCTTGGTGACTGTTTCAAAGAAATCAACCAGGTTTAAGAGGCAGGATCTGCCCTTAGCAAAGCCGAACTGGGTAGGATCCAGTGTCTGTAGGTCCCCAATATCTTTATTTATGAGGTCCATGATGATCCTTTCCATAGCTTTGTAGACCAAGCTAGTCAGGCTTATGGGGCGATAGTTTCCAGGATCCATTGAGGCACCACCTTTGTGGAGAGGGACCACTGTTGCTGTACGCCACTCTTTGGGTACATATCCTGTAGTAAGGCTGAGACTGAACAGTAGTTTTATGTTTGGGTTTAGCTCTTCTTGGAGTTCATGTAGGACGCAGCTCAGGACACCGTCTGGTCCCGTTGATGCTGTGTTTTTTGCTTTGGAGATGGCGGCTCTTACCTGAGCATCTGAGATGTCAGGGGGGCAGCACTCTGCTGGGATAGATATTTGCCCTTTTGGTGGGGAGGGGGGGGGGTTGTACTGAACCTGTGAGCTAGAATGTTGGCAATGTCTGTGGGTTCGGTATATTTTTTGTCATTTTGGACTAATTCTGAGCATATCTGGGAATTCCCACCCAGGTTCCTAGCATAACTAAAGAAAGCTGGCCTTAGACGATTTTATGAGTGCCAGTAGTTATTTGCTAATACTTATCAGAGATGCCTTCCCTTTTTGGGATTTTGCTCTATCATGTAGTAGCTTCCTCCTTCTATTGTATAGTTTGTTTATGGCTGGGGTCCACCAGACAAGATGTCTGCCTTTGGAGGATTGGATCTTGTTTTTTTTTGGGATTGCATGATCCATGCATTCCTGAAGGTGTTCATAGAATGCGTTTATAAAGGATTCTGTGGTCTGGGCTGTATTTTCCACAAGCCCGGGGGCTTTGAAGGATTCCACCTCAGTTTTGAGGAGTGTGAAATTTGCTTTAGATAAGTTTTTCACTGTGGTTTTCTGGGCAGGGGATGGGGTCAGGATGTGTATATCCAGTGAGATTAGTTTATGGTCTGATCTTCCCAGTGAGGGATACACTTCTGGTCTGGAGCATAGAGTCCCCATGTTGGTGATGATCAGGTCCAGTTTGTTTTCCCCTCTTGTGGGAGTGGTAACAAGTTGTTCCATAGCATTTGAGTTTAAAAATTCTAGGAACCTTTGGGCTAGGGTGTTGGAGCTAGAGTAATGCTCCCAGTCTATGTTTGGGTAGTTGAAGTCACCCAATATAATGGTGTTTGGAGAGACCTTCATATTTTCCATTGTTCTCAGGAAGGCCGAGTGGGGTTCCTGGGTTTGGGAGGGTGGTCTGTAGCAGGCTATAAACTGGAAGGCAGTTTTACCCCGATAGTCTCTGATGCTTTGTGCTGTGCCACCAACCTGGATGTGTGGGTATCTTCGACGAATATTGATACTCCCCCTCCTTTTGTGGTTTGGTCCAAGTTTTGTGGCCGAAAAGCATGGTATGAGGTATAACCTGGTCGTGCTGGGGTGCTCTCGGGAGCCTTGAACCAGGTTTCTGTTACTGCACAGATATCGATGTTCTCCATGCTAAGGAGAGTTTCGAGTGCATGCATCTAGAGGTTTAGACTTCTGGCATTGAGTAGCATTACTCTTAGTTTCTTATCCCTTGTGATACCTATGGAGGTGGGTTTGTCTTTTGAGCCTTGCCTAAAAAAGGCACTATGGGGGTAGCAAGAGCCTTTGCCAATATCCGAAAGCCCAGGGGTGACAGGTGCAAGCCGTCCCTAGTGAAGCATCGTGGCTTGTCGAGCATGTCATTCCAGGCTGACAGGCATTGAATCCCCTTTGAATGACACCAATACTTAAGCCAATTGTTGAAATTGATCATCTTGTCTTCATATTGTGGCATCATTCTTGGTGAGGGTAAGATGCTACTCAAGGTCAGGGTCATTCTGGCCTTGGCTACATGCTCAGAGAGCTCCTCTATGTCTCTTTTCATGTAGTCCAGGGAGGTACGTCTCAGGTCATTCACACCAGCATGGACAATGACTGAGTCATATTTGTACTTGCCTTGGAGTGACCTGAGTGCTTGTGTTATGTGGCGGATCCTAGTGCCCAACAGGCAGCTCACCATGACTATCTCCTTGTTCAGCCAGGTGAGCGGGATGTCAGTGTGCCTGACAATAGAGTCACCTATTACAAGTCTATCAGGTGTGTTGTTTAGCCTTAAGGGCTGTGACTGTTCGGCACACTGGCTTTGTGAGCTATGTGTTGCACGTGTTTTGTTTTGGGGTAGCGGTTGCTTGGGTGTCTGCTTTGGAGGTCTCTGCTGCTAAGGCAGATTTTTATTTAGAGCCTCTGAGTATGTTTTTGTGTGTTTATGTGTTTGGTTTGCTGTCTTGGTAGGTCTATGTGAGACTGGAATTGTAGTGAGTGTGGTTTCCTTCTCCTCCTGACTGGTTATGCCAGTACTGAGTTGAGAGAGCTTAGCCTCCAGTTTGGCTATATGGTTGCATCTCTCACATGTGTTGGAATTTGTTGGGAGGAGGAGAGGGTTGTCTGTGTACATGAGGCAGTTGTAACATTGTCTCAAGATTCCCAGATTCACCAGCTGGACCGGAGAGGAGATTGACAACTGACCTTTGGACATGCTAGAATAGTATTGGGAATTCCTTTATAATTGAAAAAAAAGGGCCAATGGGGAACAAGGTACTCAAGGGGAGTTTGTGAGGGTGTAGTGCTTTTAATTTTTTAGTGCTGACTTATATAATTGCTTTAGTGAGCAAGTGCCAGGTAACTTAAATGCAATGTGTTACAGGTAACTTAAATGCAAAAACAACAAACAGTAACTTTCTTTCAAGTGAAACAAGGAAATAAGTACAGTAAGCAATGCAGATATCACTAGGGATCCAAAGAAGTGCTGAAAAGCCGCGTTTTAGGTGGAATTAGCGTTTCAGGGAAATAACAAGCAAACAAACAACAAGCACACAAACAAAGCTAGATTCAGCAGTCCTGGATCTAGTCTATGCTACAGTGTGTCTCTTTAACGACAGCTTATGAGACACTTTTTGAATTCAATTGAATAATTGATTTTATTTTAGTATATAATGGTGTTAATTGATTTAGTTGTTGTCTGAAGAAGGTGAGGCACTGACCCCACCGAAAGCGCTAATAAAATTTGAATTTTTTTATTGCTTTGGCATCACTCAGTTTGTTGCTCGCTTACTTTTGGCAATTACAGATCCAGGTGGAGTGAAGGTGTTTACACAGAGCTGTAGGAAATAATGATATGGGAGGTATGAATAGCTAGAGGAAGGTCATTCCAGGTTTTGGCTATAGTCCAGAAGTACAGTAGTTGACCGGCTTGAAGTTTGGGTTTGTGAATTTGCAGGAGGTGTTGATTTTCTGATCTTATGGACCTATTGGGGTTGTAATGGAAAAAACAAGGGAGTTAGGGCAGAGTAATCTTAAGGTTTAAAAAGTATTTTGTGTATGGTAGTTAGTTGGAGATAGGTGATGTAGTGGTGAAACTCAAGCCAGTTTAGTGTTTTTAGGGGTATGCAGTAGTGGGTGAAGAGGTGGGTATTTGTTGTGAATTTTGCAATTTTGTTTTAGAATGTTTCTAATTTTGTTTTGAGTGAGGATTGCAGGTTGCTTAGCAAGGAGATGCCATAGACAAGGGAAGGGATTAGATAGGTGCAAGCAAGTACATGTTTTGAAGAGGGAGAAAGGAACTGTCTATGCCTGCAACGTAGGTCCAATTTTTGGTGTGTCTTACTGATGTTATTTTGTATGTGTAGGTCAGATTTTAGGCTCCCATCAATTATGACACCTACGAGTTTAGTATGGCTAACTAATTCAATTTTTGCGTGGTTCAATGAAAGAATGGTAAATTGAGATTTGTTGCTGGGAGTACTTTTCTTAGGAGTGAAAATTATGAGTTCAGTTTTATTGGGGTTTAGAGACAGATGATCATTATGGAGCCATGTCTCTATGGTGGAAAAAGCAGACTGAGTGATGTGTTGTAGCTGTGTTGTATTTTCAGTGGAACAAATAATAGTGGAGTCATCTGCGTATTGTATAAGTGGCCCCAATGGAATGATGAGTGAAGCTTATTGATAAATATATTGAAAAGCAGAGGTCCTAACACAGAGCATTGGGGAACACCAGTGGATTTGTAAATACATGAGGATATAGAGTGGTGCCATTTTACTGCCTGTTCTCTGTCAGATAGATAGGTTTTGAATCAGTGGAGAGATGGAGTAGATAGTCCACTGTTAGAAAGCTGGGAGAGAAGTAGTGAGTGAGAAATAGTACCAAATGCCTTAAATAAGCCCAGAAATAGAATGTAGAAAATCTTCCTGGAGTCACAGGCTTTATTAACTAAATCCATGAAGGATATTAGAGCAGTTGAAGTGCTGTGGCCTGGTCTGAAACCATTTTGAGTTTGAGAAAGGATTTGTTTGTTAAGAAGGAACTTTAAAAGCTGCACGTGTACACATTTTTTAGGAGTTTGGAAATGGAGGAAAGAATAGCTATGGGGCGGAAGTTGGATATATCAGTTGAGGCACCACCTTTGTGGAAGGCTAGGATATATGCTCTTTTCCAGAGGTTGGGGATGTAGGATTCTTGGATGGATCTATTAATGAGTATGCTAATGGGCTAAGCAATAGCTTCTGCAGTGATAGTTAGGCATTCAGTGGGTAAACCATCAGCTGCTTTGGAGCTGGGATTTAGTTTAAGAAGTAGTCTTTTATGGCTGTGTTTGAGACTGTAGTAAGTGTGAATTCAGACAATGTACTTGTTGTGACCATGTGAGTGTATGGATGAGGGGGATTGAGACTGTATGTGTTGCAAAAGAGTAGTTTGATCTAGAACATTTTTAGTAGGGAGTGGAGACTGAGGTTGTGTGCATTGGATGACGGTGGTTTGGCTTTTAATGTTAGTTGTAGGGAGAGGTTGAGAGAATTGTCTGTAATATTAGCTATAGCATCTATGAAGTACGAGTTAAGAGATTTGCTATTTGTTCCGGTGTTTTGTCTGTGTGAGGTCAAGGGTTACTTTATGTGCTTGGGTTTAGGAGGGCACCAATAGAGGACCAGAATTTGTTAGAGTTATGTTTGCGGTTATTTTAAAGCTTTGAATAATATTCTTTCTTATCTTTGGATACCAGTCTTTTTACTTGATTGCAAAGTTGTTTGAACTTTAATAAATCAAAATTGCTTTTCTGATTTTGCCAAAGCTTCCAGGTTTTGTCACTAGTTAACATCAGCTCCTTTGTGGGTTTAGTTAACCATGCAGTGTGATTAGTTTTTATTATTTTTATTTGGGGTGGTGCAAGGCTGCCTAATATTTTTAGGAAGGTAGTGTTGAAATAGTACAGAGAATTGTCTAGATGGAGGGTTTTTAAATTATTACAAATAATGCTTTTCAAGATGTGGCTGAATGTCTGTGGGATAAAGCTGGATGGGCTTCTTACATGTTTGAAGTTATGGTCCTTTATGAGAGTGGCTGTAGTTCAAATAACAAAGGCAAGAAGGTGATCACTGAATGAGTTAGGGAGGGTGCCAGCTGATGAAATTCTAGAGAGGTCAGAGACTAGGATCCAGTCTAAGATGGAACCTTCATTGGTACTATTATTATATATGGTGAGGGTGGTGATAAGTTGGGAGAAGTGAAACAAGTTTATATTTGTGGATGAACTTTTTGAAATAATGTTTGCCCAGATGATGTTCATATCACCAAGTATTACAGTTTCATTTTTTATGGTGTAGGAGACCCAAGACAATATTTCTTCCAAAACTGTTATATTAGTTCCAGGGGAATATACATGACTATGATGGATACAGTTTTAGATTTGTTTATTTTTAGGAAGGAGACCAGAATTTCAGAATTGGAAAATTGGGGGTGTATGTTTACTGTATGAGGATACGTTAAAAGTACTAGGGAAAAGGATGGGAACTCCACCTCCTTTTTTCTTAGTTCCATTGACCCTTATTGTACTGTAGTTGGGTGGGGGGGGGGGCTCTGAATCTTTTGTATTTGGTTATAACCAAGTCTCAGTAGCGGCAAGGATATCAGTTTTATTGTGTGCTGACCAGGCATGTAGATCGGTAGTATTGTAGAAATATGTAATGATTTAAAGCAGTTAGTTGAGTTGGTTGTAATATGGAGAGTGGAGGCAGTAGGATCAGGGTTGGGATGGATGTCACTGCATTGGTTAATGTCGAGGTAATAGATGGTTGGGGTTAATTGAGAGAAGGTAGTTTCGAGATTCTAAAGTGAATTTAAAGGGAGAGAGGGCAGCCTGAACAGAGAGTAGAACAGCTTGTGGACAGAATAAGTACTTTAGAGCAGAGTAGTGAAGCTATATGACACAGGCTAGGGTGTATTTCAGAATAGCTTTCAGATGGGGTGGATAGGAGGGTGTTTACAGATGTGGGTTTAGTGAATGTTGATTTAAAGTTGAATGAGGAAAGATGTAAGAGTAGGGCTAGTAGTAGTGTGGCATGTGATAGGAAGAGTATCTATGATCTGGAGAGGCCCATTGGAATGGATGGTGTTTCTATCAGTGGGTAGTAGAGATAAGCAGGAAGAGTTAGAATTTGATTGGGTGGATTATGGCGGAAGGTGTGACTAGGGTGTATAAATCTAGGTGTAGTGGGGCTGGGAGGGAAATGGTGGGAAATGGAGGTAGAGTAGGAGAACAAAGTGAGCCTTGACTGCCATAGGTCATGCATATTTCCTGAGTGTCATTGTTCAGAAGTGTTCAAATATGAACAAATTGTAAAAATTGCACAATTAATCTAACTACATCAGTGATTCAACATGTAAGGGAATTGGTTTGTAGAGTGTCAGAGGACTGCATGTAGGATTCATATGCCTTCAGGAGTATTTTTTTATTTTTAACTTTTCTGCTTCTATTCTTGAGTTGTACAACAATAACCTCTGATAGGTTCATAGGTAAAGACTAGGCTAGATGCTCTTGAAGGTTACTGTAAATATAGCTATGTTTCCCAAGGTAAGCATCAAACCTTGCAAAATCTATCAATGTTGAATGTGTGCGTGTTTTTTTTTTTTTTTTTTTTTTTACTTCCATTTTGTAAATGTGGTGCAGTCATCTCCTATTTGCTTCACTAACACATTCACCAAGGCAGTTTCCATGGCTCAGCTTATAAGTGCAATGCTTGGTAGAATGTATCTATGTTTTATCAGGACATTTGCATTATAGTACAGAAACAGTGACCAAACTCTGTTGATGTCATAACTAGCTCTAGTCCATACATCTTGTTATTTTTCTGTACATTACCTACTCTGTGTGCTTTTCACATTTTTAAAATTCAAATACTTCAGTTTGCTACCTATCTATTTGTCAAGTGTGTTTCTGTGGCCCTGCTACTGCCTCTACCCTCCTACCTTAGGCATACTTACCCTAAATCCTTCCATGACCAATTTTTCTGCTTATGTGTATCCTTGAGTTACACCAGTTGATCTGCACACAAGTACTACCAGCTGTGCTTGTGGTTTCTTGATGACTAACCTAGAGGTTTGTGCTCATTTAATATTTACAACAGCTGCCTGTAAATTATTGCAGCCGTGAGTTATACAAACACATTCTTTCCACAGATCCTTCTTGTGTCAGTGCTGAGAAGCATCTCATCATGTTCACATTTATGGCTGCATTGTTAATGAGCCACAGGGCTTGTCTCACACACATAGCAAACAGTGTTGAATGGACTGTGATCACAGAAGAAAAATTTCTACATATACAGTAGAGTATACAGATTGAGTCTTTGATGAGCTTATTATGTGTTTGTGTAATGATTTCCAAGAAATACACTTCAAGTATGAATCTTGAGGAATAATCTTGACATACATGCTGAGAACATATAATAGAGGGTTATGAATAGAGACCCGGTCATAATTATTTGTAGTGCCTGGAGGTTTATTTTCTGTATGTACTAAATATTACATGAAAAAGTTGTATACAGATGAAGCAATTAGAGCTAGCAAAGAGCAAGCAGAAATGAAGTGACCTTCAGTAGAACCAACAGCTTTAAAAGCTGTTACATACTTTTGATTGTCACACTATACGGTTATATTTGTAGCAGAGCAAAGCATCTAACAGCTTTTAAAAGTTGTTTCACCTTCTGCCACTGTTCTATACTACCAGCACTGTTCACTGTTACACCCTGGCCTGAGAACCAGTCTTAGCCATGGTTAGGTGTCCTTAATAAACTTCTTACCAGTCTTAGCCATGGTTAGGTGTCCTCAATAAACTAAGTACCTCTAAGCACTTCTAAGATCAGGTCTTGAACTGAGGAAGTCTTAACAAGATTATATTTTTCCTGATTTTGTGCTGTAATCATGGCTCGCTGTTCACTACATAGGTTCATAGGTTGGTACTAGGCTATTGACCCTAGGGCCTATACAAGCCTTGCCATAACAATTCCCTGGCTGTTTCTTCCCACAGTATTTACTTCCCTGGACCCCTGTCTAGCAGGGCAACTACGTATTAGTAAGGGTCAATATATTGAAGCAACTGCATCACAGATGAAACTCTTGCTACATAGGACATATAACTACAAAATAATTATGTCCTTCATTTAGGTATTTATCTACTACCTTTGCTAGTGCTTTGTAAAGTATACACAGAAGGGACATCATCTAACAGTTGATATACAGGATGTTTAGCGTTATTTCTGAGAAGTGGAGTTATACGTTTTTCTTGAAGGTGGGGTATCGGCCAGTACTGACAAAATATTTAAACTTGTAGATGAATAGTGACAAATGTATTGTAGGTTTTCTGCAACTGCATGAAAAGTGCACAATTTGTAAATTTTCTTTAAGTTAGATTGTCTTCTGTATAATTTAATTTCGTGAAAGAGAAAGGAAATGGGTAACCTGGACTACTCTGCATATTCAAGATTATCTTTAACAGTGAACAGAGTACATGTCAAAACAGAGGAATCAAATGTGACATACTATTAGGCAGTAACATTTGTATCAGAAGTCTGTTAAAAGAATATTTACTAATAGCAATGATTGTAAGAATCTCAGTCTGTAATTGCCTCTCTTCAATATCAAGCCTTTATATGTCTTGTATTATATTTAATTTTTACTTTTTTTCTTTCTTTCTTTTCTTTTGTCCTTTATCAACAAGAGCAACTAGACTTCCCAATTTACCAGATGACTTATTCAGTCTCCTGCCTTACAAGGCAAATCATCCAATATTCACCCTGCAAGTAGTGTTGAATTTTGTGGGGGCTGATACCTCTTTGATATCTACTGCATTTCTATATCACAGGTAAGGGATGGTTGCTAGCTGTTTTTTTTTTTTTATAAAGGACATTGCAAACATTTTTTCTTCTGTTTTCCTAATGTCCGTATCTTAGATGACTTTGGGGTTTAGCAATGCAATGCATGTGTTATTACTGTTTGCATGTACTATGCATATAAGCAATCATGTGCACAAATACCCAGATAGACACTGTGTTTCACTTGAATCTCTTACGTCTCAGGATATGTTCCGAGAATCTTCATCAGTAGATATTCCTGGTGCCATGATACCTTTGTATTTTTCCCAAAGGCAGGCAGCTGAAATCATGCCAAATCATTAAAGGAAATTGTATATACTAAGTCCACAGTCACTCAACCCTAGGGAAAAGGACAAAGTCCAATGTCCTCTGAAATCTGTTTTCTGGTTGTCTGTTTTGTTCTGATGGCACTCTTTTAAAATACCCTCATGGATCTGTCATGCAACCATTGCACAAATACAATCCCCAGTCTCAGTATTTGAACCTTGGTTGCATTTGTGATAATTAAGGTTTCATCCATCTGCCCTATGCTGCCAGTCCTTTCCTTTGGTTTAGTTTAGGTAAGCACAACAGGAAGTTATAACATTGCATTTAACCATTTGCTAACTACAAAAGTGTGTTCTCCTAATTAAAAATACATGTAGGAGATAAGCCCCATAAATCTCATTTTTTTTTATATCTATTCTCCTACTTCTATATTTTTAATCTGAGGACATACAACATTGGAGAAAGAGAATGCCCATTTAGGGGAATTCCGTTTTGTTTTTATACCTACAATTAATGACAACACAAAATCTTTTCCTTCATTTACCAATCACTCTGTGATTAACCAACTTCAGTGTGATTGAGATCTGGAACTTACCTCAACACTAACTGATAATAAGGTAGTGAAAGTAATCTGGAAGGGGCATCATCCGAGCTCTACGATATGCACACACATACTGTCACGCATAGAGCACACACATACACAGCTGTGGGCAGTTAGAATGCTCACCAAATGATGTAGTGGAAAATGATAACACCCGGTAAAATCCCATGTGGCTAGGGGGAGGTCACACAAACTCAGCTCAGAAGGCACGTCAACCCAAATTAAAGAACCCAGCAGCACTGTGTGACAGAAGGGCTAAGTGCCATGTCATTAGACCAGCATGATACAGAATTCATTAGGGAAAAAAGTTTTTCTCTGCTTACCAGCTTCAAAACTGGGTGCTATTACTGTTTCATTAGTGAAATTATACACAAAAACATGATGAGACGGTGAGATGTTGGATGCTGATCGGCTGATTACAAAGCAATATATGTTCAGAAAAGTAATAAAGCCTAAAATAACAAACTCCCATCATGCTGACATGTCAAAGTCATTATTCTGAGGACAGTTTACTGGAAAGAGGGAAATAGGGCATTCAATCTGCATTCAATGGCAGCCCATTCAAAAAAATCAGAATTCAGTTTTACTGAAGCTTGTCTTTATGAAATAGGCTTTACCTTGACATTACAAGCTGACAGAAATGTTTCCAACACAAAAAAAAATCTAAAAGCAAAACAGGAGGCAGTTTATCCCCTCCACTGTTCATAATCTACTTAAAAGGAAAATAATTTTCTTTATTAATAACTTTTTTCAAGATATCAGTCTAAGCTGAAAACTTCAACTTCAGCGAATGCACAAGTATGAGTAGCGCTGATTGTAAAAATGTAATAGAAACGTACATCATCAATTGTGGAAAAACTCTCATTTTACCATATCAAAGCTACTTTAGCTACTTTAGACAAGTATAGCTGTGTAAACCCTAAAGCATCAAGCATGGGGATCATGCCAGGTGACCTTGGCCCAGAAACAAACAAAAAAAAAACAGAATTATAATTCTGCTTTAAATTTAATAAGACATCTGGAAAACATGGGTTTTAATTCTAATTCAATTTCATCTTTTTTTCACATTCAAGTGGATTATGAGCTAATGACTCACAATATCACATAAGAGAACCTTTCATATTAATGCACATATTATTAAGTGTTTGGCTTGTGTACACCTTCTGCAGAAGCCATGCAGATACAATGAATTTGTGTATTATCTGAAGGCAGCAGAGTCACTACCTTGGCAGTTAGAAGATAACATGCAACAAAAATGTTGGTTAATCACTAACATGTTTCAATAACATGGTTAGAGTACTGAACATTATTTCGACATTTCGTCAGCAGTCATGGCACATGCATATTTGGTATCATCAACAATATCATCTATAGCTATATCTATATCTATATCTACGTCTATGTGTGTGTGTGTGTGTGTGTGTGTGTGTGTGTGTGTGTGTGTGTGTGTGGAAATTTTTTTTGGAATAACCACTGCACTAGTATAATTGCAGAGTGCACTTTTCTTAAAGTGTTTTAACACTTAGGTACCAACATCCTGTGAGAAAGTATTAATGTTGTAAGGAAATCAAATAAAGAAAAATTAGTTACAGTGCTTCATTAGTAGGGCATCCGCATTTTCTGAAGTGCAGAGGGAAACAGTCAAAGTCTGTTTTAACACTTTGTGCCCCAGTAAAACCTATCTTTCTGCAGAAATAATATGCTGTCTTATAATCCATACCACCAACAACACTTCTGATCTTAATATCGATCCATTTTGCTAAATTGCTATAACTTAAAATGTAAGTAAATATCAAAATCTTCATATGATTGTTTTGATTCCCTTGCAAATGAAATCTGTTTCTTGTTGACATTACTCATCAGATGGAAAAAATTATGAAAGGTAACTCCAGTGTTTTGTTTAGAAAAATAGTACTTTGCAGGATAAATGTTATCCCAGTATGGGTACATATTTCCTATGTAAACTAGTGCAAATTTGTTTTTAGTTGCTAAGATGAAAGTTTCATTAATAAGTTAATTTCTGATTCATTGTGTTTATGTTCCTTACCTGTGACAAAGAGTTGTGTCCCATTCCCGAAGGAGCTTAGTGCATAGTGACAACAGGCACAAAAATACACCCCAGCATAAGATTTTTGTACATTATGTATTGTTAAGAGACATTCTCTTTGGTCTTGCTCTTTTGACGGAGAAAATGTTTTGTTTTCTTCTATCCGCTGTGGGGCTTCATCATTCCTCTGTATGTACCACACTATATCATAGCAATAGGTGTTAGCCTTCAGAATTTTGCAGTTGAGATTGACAGAATCTCCATTAAGAATTCTTGTCAAGGGGGGAAACTGTACCAGATCTGTCTGTAAGACTGAAAATCATGAACAAAGAATTAAAGCCAGCAAAAGTAAAAACTCAAGTTTTCATTAGAAGCAGCGATGATATTCCGAAGCTATGAATCTTGCCACTGAGTCTGACATACATAAAATAACTTTACTGCACCTTTTCACATTTCTTTTTTTTCTTCATAGCTTACATCAGAACTTTACGTGTTTGGTATCTAAATTTTAATTGTTGATGTAATGGTCTTACCTGGGAAGATAAAAACCAAAGACAAGGCTCTCATTAACATGATGCAGAGTAATTTCACTTATGGTCATAACTGACCATCTCCGTACAAAAGCATGAACCTTTTGATGTAATCATGATGAGCATGTATTTCTTTTTTCAGTATCTGTGGTTTAGTGGGGGTAGCATACTCCATCTGCCTTATTTCCTGTACATTCAGAAAGCTTCAGTGAGCAGATTTTTAATAGGCCATTCTTGGTAATGACCATGTGGCTGAGAAAATGATTTTAGATAATATACATGACACTCACTTTTTATTTCTTTACTGGGGTAGAGGACAGATCCTCAGGGACTAATGTCCTCCAGCACCCAAGAGCACTTTCCCATGTATTGCCTGGTTAAATGATTGTTCCCAGTCATACATGAGGCCTATGGGAAAAAAAAAACATGGATATAAAATGAAAGCCATTATCAACTCATAGCCTTAATACTTTGTGCCTGGTGCCAAGAACTGGGAAACAATCTGAGACAGATTCACTTCATCATAGAGTTAATTGCTGGGTGAGGAAGTCCTAACTGAGTGTCAGAGAGAAAGTTATACAAATAGCTAATGAACTGTGCAGTACAGTTCCTAAATGCCTGAAACCTACAACCTTTCATTAAACCTAACAAAATGACTAACAGAACGGCGACACAAACATTTTATGTTTCTATAAAACTGACTGCAAAAGAAACACTAAATTGATCCCTGCACTACTATTCCACCAGTATAAACAAACAAAAAAGACAAAAATACAAGTTTTTTTTTTTATTCATAATGTACTGAAGGATCGGATTTTGTGGTGGCATAACCAAGCATTCTGAACTTGGTGAGTTCTATCTGGAAAAGTAATTCTCTGAAGTTTGTGTAGAAAGTACACTAATAGGTTACAGCATAGAAAAAGTAGACTGCCTTGTAGCTGACCTGGGAAATTTACTATATATATATATATATATATATATATATATATTTATTTATATGTGTATATATATATATATATATATATATATATATATATATATATATATATATATATATATGTGTATATATTTATATGTGTGTATATATATATATATATATATATATATATATATATATATATATATATATACATATGTGTGTGTATATATATATATATATATATATATATATATATATATATATATATATATATATATATATATATATTTTTTTTTTTTTCCAGATACATTTTTATTCTGGTACAGTTGTGATATTAAAAACAGGCAACTCTTATCAAGTAACAAATGTATAGTCAGCACCAGTTGTTTCAAGTCATGTCTGTGAGAAGTCATACATGCCATGTCAGAATCTTGGTCTATAGCTTGCATATACATCATGACAATCTGGCAAATTGCCCCACTGAGTAAGATCTGACCATAGCAAGTGACGTAGCAAGAGTTTTTTTTTTTTCAAATAAATAATCTGAACAAACAAAGAAGTACTTCAAATGAATGAAACTAATGCAGTGAATTATGAAACTGTGTTAAAGAAATTAAATATCCAAAAAAGCACACACAGTTTATTGACATTCACTAGATAAAAGTAAGTATAACAATGACTGCAACGTTTCACAATCCACCTTTGTATTATACAGTGGTTATTCTGATATACTCCAAAGGTACATGCTTGTGGATAAAACAATTCCATGTACATCCCAGACCTGTCCACTTGAACTGTTTTGAATGAGCTGATGTATAACGGACCCATACATATTCTAAAAAAGTCAGATGAACTACATTAATTCAGACTTTCTCATTATAAGCCCACACGGTGCTCTTTTTGTCTCTAGGTTAATGTTTTTGTGACATAGACCTCATCAAGGAATTGTGATGATGTATTCAACTTATTATCATTCAAAATCTTCATTGTTTCCTCACTGTCAAGTGAAGTTCTGAATCACTTTTACAAAGATTTAAAAGCTCATTCCCATCAGCTCCTTACAAGGGCTCAGTATGCTATCCTTCTTCAGGCTAACCTTGCCCTTGATAGGGGAAAAATGGCTCCTGAAGGTACTCTTAGCAGTATGGAGAGAAAGGAGTTCACCAGATGACTGGAGAATAAGATTGCTAGTGCCAGTGTACAAGAATAAAGGGGGCATCCACAACTGTGGGCAGTACAGTGTTATCAAACTCCTGTTATACTGCATGAAAGTTCTAGAGAGGGTGATTAATAAAAGAATACACAGAGTAGTAGAAAGTAAGAGGAGAGATGAACAATATGAATTCAGATCAGGATGCAACATAACCAGTCCAATGTCTGCAGTGAGACAGATAGTTGAGAAGAAGCAAGAGATGATGAAAAAGTCCAAATGGACATTCCTGGACTTAGAGATAGCATATGACAAGGTCCCAAGAAAGCTGATTTGGGCAGTCCTGCAGCAGTTTGAAGTCCAATAAATATTTCTAGAATCAGTATAGGCTCTGTACAAGGACCCAGTGATGCAAGTACTAACAGTGTTTCATCTCTCAGCGGGATTTCTAGCAGGAGTGGCTGTGCATCAGGGTTCAGCTCTGAGTCCACTGTGGTTCATACTGGTGATGGACAACATCAGCAAACAGGCTGGAGGGTAGAGCAAACAAGAAAGTTATTGTATGCAGACAATTTGGCATTAAAGGCAGATTCTGAGAAAAAAAGCCAGTAGAGGATAGGGGAAATGGAATGCAAAACTGACTGCACATGGGATGAAACTCTATAGAGATAAGATGGTTGTAATGGCAGCAAATTGGGGAAATCAGAAGAATGTGAAAACTGAGCTAGAATGGAAAAAAAAAATAATGGAACAGGTTAACAGCTTCAAGTATTTAGGAGGGGTGGTGCAGGAAAAGGGAAATCTGAATGAGAAGGTCAAAGCTAAAATCAGAGGAGCTGCAGGCAACTGGCATAGATTGGCCGAGGTAGTGTATGACAGAAGAATGCCAAAGAAGCTGAAAAGTAAAGAGTAAAAAATAGTGGTGTGACCAGCACACTGTATGGTACAGAAACATGGGCCATAAATACAGAGAAGTAATGGAAGCTAGTAGTGTTGGAAATGAAGTTCCTAAGACAGTGTGTGACAAAAAAAGAAACGAGAATGTCAGAGTAGAAGCCAAAGTACCTCCAATTACAGAGAAGCTCAAAGAGAACAACTTACAGTGGTTTGAGCACATGTAGTAAAGCAGATGGCAGTCTAGTAAAGAAGGTATGGGACAGAAAAGAAGAAGGCAAGTGGAAATGAGGGTGTCCAGCAAAGATATGGATAGATTGTGTGAGCGAAAACCTGCAACAGCCAGGCATAACTTTAAAAGAAGGCAGAAGAGTGTCATCGAACAGAGAGAGATAGCAACAGTTGACATGACACTTTGACCCAATGTAGAAAAATGGGAAAAGGGGATTGATGATGATGATGATAAACTGTTCTGAAATAAAAAAATATTATTTAAAGATGAAAAGGAATGTCAGATGAACAGTGACTGAGGCAATGCACCACACAGCACAGCCCACAGATATCACTGCATGTATCAATTACAAGAAAGGTAACACTAACCTGAATGACATTGTCCATAGTTTTGGCCTAGATGGCACTTCCTTACTTGTGCAGCCATATGCCATGCCTGAGCATGCAGCATGGGATCACATTACTCCTGGTGGCTGGTCACCATTAGCCATAGTAAGACTGTAACTGGGAGGTGCAGTGATGACAGGGGTCACTTCACCACCTGACTGGAACATGATCACCTTCTGCAGAATGCAAGAAGCAGTGAACATCCTGCATGCGGTAGCTGAGTCATACTGAAGAGCACCCCCAAACGTATCCATTCACCTAAAATGACCCTTTAGAGGCCAAAGATCCTCTTAATGGGAATACAGGCCTGGAACAGGGCTGTACTGAAGTTCTGTTCTGCAGCTCCACTTGGATTTCTCATTGGTGTCATGACCCATGGCTCAGAATCACCTGAAAGAAAAAAAAAGAAAGAAAGGGAGGAGGGTTAACAAACAAAGAAAAAGTGATTTAGTATTCTGTAATCCATTTTACCATGAGTAACTACTTAAATGAAAAAGAAAACTAAAATATTCAGCTTTCTATCAAGATGACCACTAGGCTTCTAACCATGCAGGAAGGGGGAGTAAAGTGAGTTAGTGTGCCAGATATGGGAATTGTGTCTGCTGCCAGAATGCTGGGCAGAGACATTGTTGGTGCACTCCTATGCATCACACACAACCTGGTAGTTGATGGAATGGTAACATTTCTTATTGTGGTACTGCTCCTCATGTAGAAAAGATGGGGCCCTAATTGCAACATGGGCACAATCTATCACACCAAGTACTTCAGCAAAAAGTGCCAATCCACAAAAGGCACACATAGTCTGAGCTCAGTCCTGAGGTGAACCCAGGAAATAGATGTACTGATCCACACGTGACAAGAGTATATCCAGGAAATGATGAAGTGTCCTTGAGGCAGAAGCTTGTGAGATACCTAAAATGCCCCCAGTCTACCTCTGGAAGGTTCCCATGCCAAGTATTGCCAGGGATCTACATACCTTTGTATCCACAGGGATAGGAATTCCATGCATCCCCCATTACCCCAGTGATGGCCATATATAGTCACTAAGATCCTTACAATTTCCCAGTCTACTACAAATCTAGCAAATTTCTCCTGATTGTCAATATCTCCACACTCTTTCCAGGTTATTGTCATTAGATACAAGTGGTTTGGGCTCAGCCAAAATAAGCAGCTCACACAAAGAAATAGCAAGGCTTGCAACAACTGACAGTATTATCATGAACTGCAAACTAGATGGACAAAGTACGATTCCGCTCTTTACAATGAATCTTCTGATGGCACAGAAATGTGTAAATGGCTGGCTATAAATCACAAATAGGTAGGGAAAGGCTTCATTATGATATGCTGCTTTACATTATTACATTATTTCTCACTTGCATCCCATTATGACTTAACTTTCGTTTTGCATTCCCTGTTTGTCTCCATGCCTGCCTTTGTGTAACAGCATGTACACAGCAGACTGCAGAATCAGAACTATTTCCTATCAGAACATCTGCCAGGAATCCATCAAAAATTACTACCTGCTTGTTGTTTTGTCTCCCTTTAAAGTCCAAGTTAAACATGACTAATGGCACCTAAAAGCTTCTCCTTCCCATGGCCTTAGCTGAACGTAGACACCCGCAGCTAATAATGATCCTGTATAACAACTGCAGACTTAACAATAGTCATGCTTCATGCAGTATCCCTCTAAGCAGTAGTTTCTTTAACCCATGCCAGGATAGGGTACATTATCTTTTTATAATATGGATAAAATGGAATTTCAAGACAAGCAACTACAACTGTGAAATTATCTCTGATAACTTGCTCACATGGTTCACTGTTTGATCTCGGGAAATCTGGCCATACATTTTACAGATGATTAAATTGGAAACATCTCTCTTCAGGATCTTGGCATGTGCTGAAATGGGTCTATATCATTTTGCCAAAAACTTACTTTGTTAACATTTATTCATTGAACTTCATCTATCGAACACTATTTCAATGAATGGTTATATCATCAAACTTTTTTCGTAGTGGAAAAAGCTAGTTGGCCACCACAACAATTGTAACAAAAACTACATTGTTTTAAAGTCACCAAGGTGGGGGGCTGCAACCCCCCCCCAAAAAAAAATTATATATACCAACTCTGAGATTACACTACATTGAGGAAAAGGGCACATTTGTAACAACTCCCAACTAACTCCCTTCCCTGGGAAAAAGTTTTGATGATATAACTGTTTGCTGAAATGTTGTTCAATGGATAAAGTTTGATGAATGCCAGGATCCGACACATAATGCAGGCACTTAGGTCACTCCACAACAAGTACAAATATGACTCTGTTATTGACCATGTTGGTGTGAATGACTTGAGATGTACCTCCCTGGACTACATGAAAAGAGACATGGAGGAGCTCTCCAATCTTGTAGACCAGGCAGGTATGACCCTAGCCCTGAGTAGCATCCTGCCATCACCCAGAATGATACCACAGTACAAGGATAAAATGATTGACTTCAACAATTGGCTAAGCTTCTGGTATCATTCTAAGGTGATCCACTATCTGTCTGCCTGGGATGACATGATCGACAGACCACGATGCTTTTTTCCAGAAATGGCCTGCACCTGTCACCCTTGGGATTCCGGATACTGGCTAAGGCTCTTGCCACCCGTATAGTGTCTTTTTTAGGCAAGGTTCAAAGGACAAATTTGCCATTGTAAGAGGTACAAGCAAGCAAAATCTGAGGGTAATGCTACTCAATGCTAGAAGTCTAAACCTCAAAATGCATTCACTCGAGGCACTCCTTAAAATGGAGAATATCGACATCTGTGCAGTGACAGAGACCTGGTTCAAGGCTCCAGAGAGCACCCCTGCACTACCAGGCTATAATTCATACCACACCTTTTGCCCACCTAACCTGGACTAAAACACTAAAGGTGGAGGCGTGTCCATATTCATTAAGGATATCCACATCTCCAGGCCAGTTGCTCAGCATAATGCATCCGAGATTATCCAAATGCAACTAACTCTGGGCAAGACCACAATTCAAATTGTAACTTGCTACAAATCCCCCACCATGCCCCAGGATTCCCACTCCTCATTTCTTGATACACTGGAAAATATTAGGGTACAACCCAACACCCTAATAATGGGAGATTTCAACTACCCCACCATTAACTGGGAAAACTACTCATGTACCAACTCTTTTGCTCAACATTTTCTGGAATTCATAAATTCCAACGCCTTGGATATACTTATCCACACCCTCACCAGGGCAGCAATATCCTAGTCCTGGTCATTATCAACATGGGCAACTGGTGTTCCACACCAGAGGTCAATTCCTCATTGGTCAGGTCCGACCGCAAGCTAATCAGCCTAGACATCCACATCCCGCCCCCACCCCTATTAGGGAAACCACCGTAAAAAATGCCTCCAAAGCCAACTTCATGCTTCTTAAGACAGAAGTGGCAAACTTCACGACACCCATGCAGATGGAAAATAGAGGTACAAATGCACTTTATAAGCACTTACACAAGTGCATGGATTGTGCTATCCCTAGCAGAACCAAGATGCTATCTTCCAAAAAAAGGAAGACAATCTGGTGGTCCCCTGCCATAAACAAACTCTACAACAGAAGAAAGAAACTGTTGCAAAAAAGAGTAAAATCCCATGACTGGAAGAACTCCCTGGTCAGCCTCAGTAAGAAGCTGAGATCCCTCATAAAATCCTCCAAAGCTAGTTATGAAAGCAGAACCACCACTGATTCTAAAGACAACCACAAAGCATTCTATAGCTATGTCAAGAATATCAATGGCAACACTCAGATCTGGTCTGAGTTACAGCACAATGGCACTAAATATACAGACCCAACTGATATTGCCAACATCCTGCAGAAAGGTTCAGTGCTAACTTTACCCCCATCCACCCCTTAAAGGGCCCATCTCTATATAGGAAGAATGCAAAGTTACTGTAATTACGGCTGCACAGGTAAAAAACACACTCTCCAAAGCCAAGAACACAGCATCCATGAGACCTGACAACATCCCAGTCTGCATTCTACATGAATTACAGAATGAAATGGCACCCCACCTAAGCACCATGTTCAATCATAGCCCCACCTCAGGCTTTGTACCCACTGAATGGTGCACAGCAATGGTTTCCCACTCCACAAAGGGGGAGCCACCATGGACCACGGGAACTACCACCCCATTAGCCTAACGAGTCTGGTCTGCAAGACCATGGAACATATCATCATGGAACTTATAAACAAAGACATTGGCAATCTCCAAACTCTGGACCCCACCCAGTTTGGGTTTGTAAAAGGCAGATTATGTCTTCTAAACCTGATTGACTTCTTTGAAACAGTCACCAAAGCCGTAGACAAGGGTAAGGTGGTTCACACAGCATACATAGATCTTGCCAAGGCTTTTGACACCATCCCCCACTCTGGAATTATAGATAAACTCACTAAACTAGGTATAAATCCCTATGTCACAAGATGGGTTGCCAACTGGCTCACTGACAGAACCCACACTGTGAAAGTAGCAGACTCCAAATCCGACTTCAGAACAGTGACAAGTGGAGTACCACAGGGTTCATTCCTGGGTCCTCTCCTGTTTGGTATCTACTGTTCTGAAGTACAGGCTAACACAGAAGGTCTTTGGCTAATAAAGTTTGCAAATGACTGCAAACTAGGAGCCATAATTGAAACTGATAATGATGTGGACATCCTACAAAAGGTCCGCACTGAGACAGATGCCTGGTGTCAAAGCCATGGCCTCAAGCTCAATGCCAAAACATGCATTGTCATCCCCTTTGTAAAAAACTCTGTACCCATGAGCTACCACATAGGTGGTAGTCTACTTAACATCAAAAGTGTGATAAGAGACCTTAGGACACAGGTGGACAGTAGTCTCTCCTTTGATAATCACATCAACACAGTAGTCAGGAAATCCTTCTACGTGGCACACCTTATCACAAAAGGTTTCTCATCCAGGAAAAAAGAGGTCATTGTTCCCCTCTACTTGTCACTCATTAGACCTATTATAGAGTACAATGCCCCTTTTGGTATGTACCTCACAAGACATCTACAACAACTGGAAAAGCCACAGAAATACCTCATAAAGAGGATTTCCGGCCTTAAACAGATGCCCTACGCAGACCATCTCAAAAAACTCCAGCTTTATTCCATCGCATATTGCCTACTCAAAGGTGATCTCTGCCTAATATATAAAGCTATGTCAGACATAGAGCTGTATGACATGCTCCACTTAAAGAAATCCCAATCCCTCTGAGCTACATGCTATAGGGACTTAAACTTTGTCACCACAATAAACTGAACATGCTGGAGGGATAGATTCCTGTCCCAGAGACTTACCATACTCTGGAACAAACTACCTACATATATCAAACAAGACTCCTCATTAGCACTCTTCAAGAAAAATCTTGATGACTGGATGGGAAATAGGAAATTCACCCCGGGGATCACCTTTGTGGCTCTGCTCGATAGGAGCACAGGAAAATAATTTTCTTGGGTGGCGAAAGCCAGGGTACCTTTTTGGCTAGGCTTGTATAGGCCCTAGGGCTGATAGCCTAGTACCTTCCTATGAACCTATAAACCTGTGAATAAACATTTGACAAACTAAGTGTTTGACCAAATGATATAAACCCATGCTGAAACCAGTGACCAGAGATATCCCCCCTTTGGCTATGGTACCTGCTTTGATTGCTTAAACTATCTTCTTCTGTTGCCTTATACCCATGCCTTATTCAGTTATGCCCTGCTTTCTAAATAAAGGTCATTCCTTTTACTCATCTCCTGAGGTGAGACACCTTTCCAGTCTGCCAGTCAGATACTTTTATCCCCAAGAAAAGTACTAAATTCTTGCCCCAGAATCCAAAGATCTCTCAGCATTTCAAAAGTGCCAGTCTGACATACTCTTCTGTCTCTGGAAATAAGTGTTTTGTACTGCAGTTTAATCATTGACACTATCTTCTGATTTTTGTTTTGTGTGTTCTCTAAATTTTCTTCAAAAGTTTTCAGGTTTGATCTTACAGAATTAACATCTGTCATATTGCTAGTAACATGCATAGCTTTAAAAACAAGTATACAAGTTAAAAATTTCATCGATTGCCCTTGATCAGTTTGGTTGAGATTAAAGTTTTTACAAATGCCTGAAGAAAACTATCAAAGTTATTTCCTTCTTCTTACCGAAGAAGTAAATCATTACTGACCTTGACATCAAGGGCTTTCTACTCTACTACTGACACGTGTCTGGCAAAATGCCATGCATTCTTTTACATTGTATAATTCCTTCTGTGTTTCCATGTCTCCTGATGTACTTCTTCTATCCTCTTTCATATTGAGACTTTGTTCTTTCATCATGCTCCTTTTCCTCTCAAGTGACATTTCTAGTTCATGTTGGTGCTTTGTCTATTCCATTCCAGATTAATGCTGACACTAACTGACTTTCCTTTCTTTCTCATTTTTCAATTCACGCTGCTTAAATATCTCTTAGTTGCTTCAGAGTAACACATTTCCATTTCTAATTCTGGACTCTTCAGTTGAAGCTGAATTTGATAATCAACCAGACTGCAAATCTCCAGTCCATGTAAGGGTATCTACATGTCTAATGGACTGAACTTTGCCTGGATTCAATGTGGTTAGTGTTACATACTTGTTCAATCCAATATATGGGAGTGTTCTTGATCTGGACTCTTTAATCAATTTAACTGCTAACCTGATGGAATATTCCTCAGAATTCATGTTGCCAGTCTCCAAAGTTCTATGACTGAAAAATGAAATAAATACTGCACAGTGTATATTGCTCCATGTCTTAGCCTGTGGCAGAAAGGGTATATGCACATTTTGATGGCAAGAATGTTTTGAAGATTGCATAAATTCAGTTTACAATATATCCTCACTGGTAAAAATCAGATATGGTATGGAGAAGAGTACAAGCCTCTCAAATCCAGCTGTTAGAATGTTGAAAACGAAAATAGTACACCAGCAGGCCAGAAACCACTGAGTTGTTTATCGTTATTTAATTGAGGCGTTTTCACCACTGCAGAAGAGAACAAAGAAGTTCAGAGAAAGAAGTTTCTGAAAAATCCTCAATAAAGAAAAATCAACTTTTAACGTGGTTTCTTTCTTTCCTATTTTTTTTTACTATTCAACTTTCGAACTTTTAACTAGTTAGCTGTTAGAATGTGATAAGAGTTCAGGGGATAGGAAGTCCAAATCCATACTACTCCTAGGCAAATATGTGTGCCAGAAGCTGATTGTTATTAGGGGTTTCAGGCAAACATGGACATCTCCTTGAATTATAACTAAAATCTATCACAACCATATAATCTGTACACTGTGCACTCCAGACCAGAGTTATAATC